>NW_021319729.1:27102-39106 GCF_001605985.2 Dendrobium catenatum | reverse complement strand
TATATATATATATATATATATATATATATATATATGTCTATGTGTGTGAGTGAGGTCTCAAAAAAAGGGGGGGGGGAGAGGATTTTAATGAAAAAAGAGAAAAGAGTAAAAAAAAGAAAAAAAAAAAGAGAGAGACTTGCATTTCTTTCATTTCCACCGCTGTCGCCACGCAGGTATAAAAATTCCTAACTTAAAAACCCCACTCTTGAGGCTTGCGAGAGGATTTTAATGAAAAAAGAGAAAAGAGTAAAAAAAAGAAAAAAAAAAAGAGAGAGACTTGCATTTCTTTCATTTCCACCGCTGTCGCCACGCAGGTATAAAAATTCCTAACTTAAAAACCCCACTCTTGAGGCTTGCGACGAGCCAGCAAACCTCCGTATGCGCTCACGTAGCATAGGGGGAGATAAATCAATGTGACGCTTGCAACGAGGGTAATCCCCGGAGCGCTCATGTAGCGTGAGGGACTTGTGAACTTGAGCTTGAACTAGATAAAAGAATCTAACTGAACAACTAAACAAAGGATTTGAATCAAATTTGAACTAACGGAAAGAAACTTGAGCTTAATTTGAACATAATTGAACTCAAAGGACTACAGAGGACATTGAACTTGAGTTGAACCATATTGAATGAAACTTGAACATGACTCAAGAAAGCTTGACATTGAACAATCAAAACCAAAGTGAACATAACTTGAGCAATTTGAACTCAAAGGAAAAATTTGATTTGGACCGCAAAGAATTTGAACTGGAACCGAAGGGAACATGACTTTAAATTAACAAATAAATGATCACAACAAGAAATTCAAGCATTGAAATGATAATTTGGATTATTTAAATAAGTGTTGGTAAATAACCAAGGAACTTATGATAAATGAATTTTCAAATGTCACTTGTCTGCAAGCGATCTTAGTAGGAATCAAGAGGAATATATGATCGGGTTCAAACGCATCAAATAATAATGCACTCAACAGAACATACATGAATGTCAATAAAATAGATAGAAGACTCATGATATGTGAGGGGCATATAATGAACGTGAAGATTATGATGAACAAGAACCGGAATGTAGCTTGTTGTAAAAGAAGAAACAACAACAAAAACTCAATATTGCAAGCAATGAAAGTGAAGGGGATACACATGAATGAAGCATGAGTGTGTAATGAGTTATAACGCATGTTGCATATTACAAGGGTAATACATTGGCAAAGCATATAAACTCCTACAAGCTAATGTATAAGACTCTTTATTCATATAGTGATCCTATCTACAAGCGATCATGGCTAATGTAGTCTATTAGAAAATAGCAATCACAGAAATGCTATGAATACGGAAGATCGCAAACAAAAATGTGAATGATAACAAATGAAAACATCTACAAGTTGTGTAGCAGGTGACAGTGAGCATGGCAAGATCCTACATTCAACATTGTTCAAAATATAGATGAATGCACAGTCTTCTACAACATAAGGCCGATGACAATAAGTTGATACATTCAGCTCCAAAAGCAACAAAGTCAGAGTTGATAATATTCTTTGTAGTAGTCATGCGAGAAGATGTAGCAGTTATTATCACATTCATCTGAGAATATTGGTGAAATGATTATAGAGGCTAGAAGACACTACAACTTGCCCACAAGTGGTTGTAGAAAGATTATCATGTATAAAGCAGTCTACCTGCAGATAATTACGAACAATGTGTAACAGGAATTTGACCATCTTGCAATCAATAATAAGTAATCATCAAGCAAATGTATTGATCCACTATAAGCAAAGGTAACATGTTCACAGCATGTTCAAAGTACCAACCTACCAAGTGCTTGTAGCAAAGAATAATGCAGTACCCCCGCAATCAATAACCATCCAATGGCAGCCAAATATATCCTCTTGCAAGTGAAGATGTACGACATGCAAAAAATGCGGGTACCCACGGGCCCTTGTAGGAGACATGCTATGCATATGAAATGTCATCTAGGAACAAAATGTCAGATGACTACAACAAATGTAAATGCCTACGGGCCAACGGAAGAGACCCGTTGTACACCTAATACGTCACGCCACCGAATCTGCAACAGCCTTACAAGCAGACAGAAGGCGTCTACAAGCTACAATGCGACACCACCGGATTCGTAACATCCACGCAAGCGAACAGAAGGCATTTACAAACATCCCAAAATACCCCCCCCCCCCAAGTGCACAAAACCCCCCCCCCCCCCCAAGTGCACTATAATATGTATGCACATAGGTACACAAAAATGCAAGTGTAATTGTACACCTGAATGGACCCCGACGAGCAGTTATGGGTGCACACATGACGTCTAGGGATGCTGCGCGGGCTAATAAATGAATCCAAGTTCGAGCCCGTTCCTTACACATGTATAGATAGAAGTCGACATGGCTCGAACTATTAAACAGATATACGGTCATAGTGTCGACTGAAATATCTGTTTTATATGTTCACATAAGGCCTTCAAAGTCTATGACAAAAGAAATTCATTAAATAAAATCATATGGCCGACAAACCCGATCCCCTATTGACAAGTTGATAGGGTTGATAAGGTTTAGTCAATGAGAATGACCCCAAACAAATCGATGATGACAGTGTCGAATGTAGATCTCAACCGGAGGGGTTAATTCTAAATATTTCAAATACTTCCCAAATAACCACAAAGTCAAAAATCCCAAAAATCATTCAAGTCTAAAATATTTAAAATCGAAATAAACCACCAAATAACTTAAAGCAAAAATTCATCCACCATTTCCAACAGTTTGTCGGGATTGACAAATTAAAATTTACTTCAGCTCACATAGAGCTAATGTATAGTCAAAAATATCACTAGGATTCATTTTCAAATAATCTCCTGAGTGTCCTCTAACTGGTGGTTTTGCTGCCAAATGGCACCGCATGATAAACGGTTATAACCCGAGGCCCTCTGAACCCAGTGGTTTTGCCACCAAATAGCACCACGAGATGACGGTTATGGATAAAGCCAATATGTTACTTAGCGACATCAAATCCTTGATATATGAATCAATATGATATAATCGATAGGGCACAAGGCCCTCTGTTAGCTAAGATAGATTTAAATTTATCCCCTTAAGCAAATACCCTCTCTAGGTCTACAAGATACCCTTGGACGAAGCAACCCATGGCTGCCGACAAGGATCCTTTTGTCAGGTTCGGTCGACAACCACCTCTCACTAAGTAGACTAGGGACCATGATGGCCCAGGACGACGGAACCATGGGACATTGATCGGGTCCATCATTCATTCCCCCATCATCCGTTTTAAGCACAAGGTGGTAAAATTTCCAATTTTAAATATTAAACCTTTAAACCTTAACTCATGCTGCTACTATATGTTAGATAACACATAATTCTACGTATCTAACAAACAACTAGCCTTAATCGAAAGTTTTCTCTCATTACTGAGAGGGGTAATTAACTATAGGGGCTTGCGCCTATAGGAAATCAGAACTCATATCATAAAGTCCTCGTAAAATGAGGGCAAAATCATTGGGTAAAGTCTTATCTATAAACCCATATGTCTTCCAAAATTTACCCCGGAACTTAATTGCGTTAAAACTCTCCGAAAAAAACAGTGGGGGAGGTCGGAGCTAAATTTTCAAAGCCCTTAGAAACTTGTTATTTTGTTTTCCCATAACATATGTTTACTGTCCTCTACGTGAAACAGTGAATGACTGGTGACTTTCACTTGTTTACTCTCTTGTGAGGGCCAAAGAGGCATGCCGACACGCGTAGGGTGGTCAGACTTGTGTCCGACAACCTCCAAATGTATGTAAAAACATTCATATTGTGTCCACACCATCGCCTATGACAAACCTAGGCTTCGTTATCATTATACTCAAATTTGATGGTTATGCATTTGAACAAATTGATCATATATTTGTTTAGGATTTAGGTTATGTCAAAATTACCCTAGAGGAAATTATGGGCCTCTTGCAAGTCTCTCCACTTTCCAAATATATAAATTTTATAAATATGTTCAATATAATTTTAGATGTTTATAATTCATAGTATTCTCTAAACCTTTAAAGGTTGATGAGCCATGCGTGACTCCATCTAGAATTTATTCGAACATGTCTATGAAATTTCTAAATTAAAGCATCATGATAAAATTGATGGGATTTAGGAGAGTTTGTATACAAGAGAGCGATAGCCTCTATGGTTTGGTAAACATTGTAATGTATTTGATTGATTGAAAGTCATGCATATGACATCAAATCGTTACGAGATTTCTTGTATGTTTCAAAGATGCGAGATTTCTTGTATGCTTCAAAGATACACATTGCAAATCTCATAGTGTATATAATCAATCAAATCCATGATTCATATCTTTACCAAACATAGATTATGAAATTGTAAAGTTCATAAATGTATTCATTTATTTCCAAATGCTTGTAAAGCTAATTTGGGGGTATAAGATGGACCTTCAAATGTCATGTGTCATACCTAATTCTTTTCTTTTTCTTTGGAATTATGTAAGTCCACTTATGTAATTTTCCAATTGAAGTGGCCACATAAAATGACAAGCAAATTAGACATGTAAGAGCGCTTAATTTGTAGTCAAATCAATGCATGTACAACCTCCCAAACATCCTAATCATGACAAAAATCGATTTAGGAATACTTCTAAAGCTTTAGGAGATCAATCCTTTCCTTCTCCAAATGAGTCCAAAACATTTGTAGAAGAGTAGGTAGTTCTCTTCCTCATGCCCATATCCATCATGCAAGATAGTTGAAGCATCCTCAAGGCTCCAATTATTGTTTCGCATGAATCTTTAGTCTCCCATAGGAGTTACCATTGATCTCTTTGTGTGTGGTGTTGTGAATTTCCTTAAAATACTCAACATGCCATCTTGCAAGCTTCCGAATTTAGAGTCAAATTCTGAAACTTTCATTTTATTTGTTGGAATGCAAAGCCGACAAATGATACCCTTACTTGTTGCCTTCAAATTCCATATAGAAGTTTCCAAAATGATATCTAAAGGGGCATAAAAGAGCACTTGTAAATCCTAGGATCAGATCCTAGTTTGTTCCATTCATTTGCTAAAAGTACATAGCTAGCAAATGAATTTTTCATCTTCTTCATGCATAATACTTGGGGTTTTCCTCAAAACTCCAAGTGGCAAATGGCATGAATCTTGTAAACTTTGGATAAAATTCCTAGGTTAACTTTTTTTTTTTTTTTTTTGATACAAAATCAACAGGTCAACACCATTCTTCCCTTTCATGTGTGACAATTTGAAACTTCCAAAGTTTCCAAACAACGTCACTACATCAATTGTTGGATCTTAGAACCAAAATCTAAGTCATTCACTCCCTTATTTATCATTCTCAAAGCTCTCTTAAAGCTCCCAAATGATCTCTAGAGAGCCTAAAAGAGCGATCAACAAACCTTTGGAATATCTCAGCATTCCAAACACATCATTGCATAAATCATTTGGAAATCGAGCCAACATCCAAATTATTTAACCTCGTTTGTTGGAACATAAAACCAACAAATATTTTCTGATGCAAGATGTTCTAAGGTTCCTCAAGCCTTTAAGCATATTGTTACATGAGTCCTTTAATCATAGGACCATATCTTAGGTTCTTTTGGTTTAACAAAAAAATCAACAAACAACATCTCTACACATCTCTACATCTCTCACATGTGATATTTTGGAGTCATCCCAAAGCTCCAAATATTCTATCAAATGAATCATTGGATCTTTAAACCAAATTCTAAGCTATCCATCTCTTGTTTATCTAGACAAAAATCAATAAACAATCATCTATCCCTGCTTGTGTATGTTAACTTGGATTTCCCTAAAATCTAAATGCATGCCAAGAGGCCTTAAACTTGGAACCGAATCTCAAGTTCTTCTATCCTTTGTTTGTTAGAAACACATAATCAATAAACACACAATTATCTTTTCCTCGTGCATGATAGTTTGGAGCATCTTAAGGCTCCAAACATATTATTACAAGAATAATTTGAAACTTGGAACTAACTTTCAAGTCCTTCAATCTCATTTGTTGGAACATAAAACCAACAAAGATCTTCTCATGCACGATGTTTTGAGATTCCTCAAGTCTTTAAACATATCGTTACATGAGTCATTTAATCTTATGACCAAATACTAGGTTCTTTCTCCTTCTTTCTTTGTTGAAACACAAAGTCAACAAACAAATGTAACTTCTCTCTTCATGTATAGTAACTTGAAGTTTCTCCAAAACTTCTATTTACTATTACATGAGGTTATTGAACTTAAACCCAAACACTAAGTTCTTTATTTCAATTTGTTTGAACCTAAGGTTAATAATTGAACATCCCGCTTAGACTTAGGACCTAAATCATAGTCTTCCTTCTCCATGCACTTAACATAAATTAGGTGAATGATCATCTATCTTCGAATACCAAATATTCAAAGAATATTCATAAAATTTTATAACTCTCAAGTTCCTTCAAACCCAAAGTTGTTGGGAGTTTATCAAATCATTTATTTATTGGAACACAAAATCAATGAATAATCTCTTAGATTTAGGATTCAAATCCTAGTCCCCTCTCTCCATTCACTCAACCCCAACTAAGTGAATGATCACTTCCCCTTGAACATCAAATATCCAAGGGATTTCCCTCAACTTGCAACCCATAAGTTGCTTGTTGTTTCTCCCTTCTACAACTCAAAAGTTTTAGGAAACCATCTCATTCTCCTAAGACTCAAAATTAGAAGAATGTACATCCCTCTTTGAACACCAAATGTTCAAAGAATGTTTATGAGCTTGCAACATCCAAGTTTCACATCTCTTCTCCCCATTTACCTAACACAAATTTGGTAAATGATCATGTATCATTAAACGCATGGTTCAATGATTTATACTCTCATATGCAACCCATAAATTGTGTATTTCTTTATCTTTTATCTTTTTCACAACTCGAAGGTTGTAGGAATCATCTCATCTTCTTAAGCCAAAGTTAGGAGAGTGTACGTCAATCTTTGAACAAGAAATGTTTAAAAGATATTCATGAACTTGCAATGAACAACTTGCATTTTCTCTTCCCTTTTCCAACAAGCTAATATTGTGGGAAATCTCCAAATTCTCCCTCATTCTCCTAACTCAAATTAGGAGAGTGTACATTCTCTCTTTGAACACCACTTGTTTAAATAAAAATTTAAGAATTTGCAACTTCCTCCAACCCAAATTGGTAGAATGAACCTCCTCTCTTTGAGCACCAAACGTTCAGGGGATTTCCATGAGATGCAACCTCTAAGTTGCATTTCCTTCATCATCTCCTGTAAATAAAAATTATTGGAGAACATTCAAATCTTCCACTCTCCTAAATTCAAATTAGGAGAGTGTATACCTTCTCTTTGAACATCAAATATTCAAAGAGCATTCAAAAGTTACAACCCAAAGTTGCATCTTCTTTTCTCTTTTTATAACTCAAAAGATTATAAAAATTCTTCTCATTCCACTAACCCAAATTAGATAGATGAATACCCCCTTCTTTGAACACCAAATGTTCAAAGAAATTCTTCCACTTTGCAACCTCCAAGTTGCATTTCTTCCTTTCTTCTCTACAAACCAAAATCGTAGAGAAATTTCCTTCTTTCTCCAACTCAAAATTTGGATGAAACTCTCATTCATTGAACCCATGTTGAGTGAACCAATCTTGTTTCAAACCAATCTATTTATTGAATCAAAATTAACAAACAGTTTAATCAAGCATAAGGTTCAAAGTCCTATCTCCATTTCATCCTTCCAACCCAAGTTGGAAGGGTACAACCCTCTCTTTGAAGATCAAAATGTTCAGAGACATTCATGAATTTGCAACACATAAGTTGCATGTTCCTCCAACTCTCCTCCAACTTCTAAGTCACAAGAGATTTCCCCTCTCTTTAATCCCAAAAGCTAAAGGGAGTTCTCCAATATTTAACCCAAAGCTATATGTTGAAAACTTTTTCCTTAGATCCAAACTCTAAGTAAAATACCCTTAGTATAACATATCACACAAACCCACACACTTAGCTGCACAACCCTTAGGCATGCTATGACTAGGATTTTTTTTTGTGCGCATGTGGTTGATGATTTGATGTGATTGTCCTTGGATTATCTGCGTTGTGGGTACTTTTCCTTAAGTGGATAGTGTAGAAATATATATGTTCTTTTTACAAGTGGTCATATCTAAAATGGGGCATTATAAATCATAAATAATAAATTGTTTGCATGATAGGTGCTGCTTAAAACTCCCCAAGAGATATGACCAATAGGGTAGAAACAGGTGTTTGACATTGTAAGTGCTAAACAAAATTTTGTACGTGATATTTTATTATATAAACTGCTTCTAATCCATTGTCTTGCAGGCTTGAGTCTTTTTCTTTTCAAATATGTATTTGATAGAATTATGATGTAATTAAACTTGTGGGGTTTAGATTAAAAGAAGGAAGTGGACTAGAAGGATGTACCTGCTGAAGGTGAAGCCTGATGTTCATTTAGGAGTCAAAAGCTTGAAACAAGTAAAGTCTATAATAAATTTGAACTAAGGTATATATTGGAAAGCAACCTAGCTGCCAAATTTGATTGTAATAATCGGGATATTATTTAAATTTCTGTCTTAGCTAATTTACACTTTTAAGCACATTTTGTTTGTTTACCTGATTGCACAATAGAAATAAATATTTTTCTTAGATTTTTTTCTTGTTTTGCTTGGGGGTAGCCTAGACTTTCGATGCGGTAGGCTCCTAGGATAAAAATAAGCTTTCTACCCATTAAAATGTAAACAATCTAAAATCAATTTAGGCTTCACACTTTTATAACAAAAAAATTGCATGGCTCTCTTTCAATGAGCCAAGTTTTCCAAACTTAAAATTATCATGCATAGCCCAAATGTGTCATATGTAGAACAGCCTTCACTTAGGATCATATAATCAAAAAATTATATTTGTGGGTCAGCATTCTGCATACCACTCATGATTAAGCATTTTTGACTCAAAGCCAAGCTGTAAGACCTACTTTCTAAAGAAAAATAGCCTTCATACTCTTTATGTGCATTGAGACTGAAAAACATGATTTTAAAATCGATTATGTGAGGTTTAGTTGGTAGCTCTTTGCGGACATGATAATAAATCTAGAGGTCGGGCTGGCTATGCCTCATGTGAGGTGTAGTTTGTAAGTCCCTTTATACTCCGTTAAACTTAGGTTCGATGTACTACCTCTCGGTAGACCTCACCTTAATTTTAGAATCCGAGACAATGGTTGATTCCAATAACCATACAAGTTCTCATCTTCCGGGCATATCCTCCAGCATATGTTATTGGAATATAAGCTCCAACCTTCTAATGAAAATATCAACTTAAACAAAAATTAGATTCCTAAAATGTAAAACTCAATATATGATAATTTGAGTACCTCTGAGTTTCCCTCAGAATCAAGTACTCCACTTCTTTCCTTTGGCCCTCATTCAAAAAAATCTGATTTCAAGTTGATCACCTATCTTCCATGAAATTCCTAAAAGTCAAAACCCTTTAAATAAGATTTTCATGGATTTTAAAGATCATATTTTAACCAATGTCTAAATGACTCAAAAGCAAGAAAACCACTAATTTAATCAAAAGTATTCTCAAGTACTAAAGCTTAAGATCTAATTAACCCCTTGCCCCTATGGGGCGTTTGTACCCCAGAATAAAATAAACCTCATTCAACCAAACATTGAATGGGGGAATCTCTATTAAATTGTAAATTTTATTATTGAGTCCATAAAGAAAAGATATTTTTATCCTTCGGAGTAATATATCATCTTTCTTATGTCGTACTCAATCATAAAATATGCAATCCGTTTGAGCACAATAAAAATTCTCCAACAACATGAAGTTACTCATTGGTTGTAAGATTGAATCATCACACAAGTTGTGATACCAAGATACATGTTGGATTGAGCTACAAGGCCAACATGTGACAAGACACCTTCGTATTTGAAGTGCCCGGCCAAATCATAGGAACAAAGTCTTCATAAATTAAAAGCATCTAGATTAGGAAAAGCTTCAATCACTAGTGATATGCTTGAATCCCTCCACAAAAACTGACATAATCCCAACCATCCATAGGAAGATATATAGTCAAGCCTCAATAAAATCATTCTAAAGTAATATAACAAAGAGAGGAAAAGGGACCACTTTCACAGAGTTCTTTTCTCCTTCCTTGTCCTCATAGTACCCTCAATTCTTCTCCTTCCAATATTCTTTTATCTTTACCTAACTTCAGCATCATATAAGACTCCTAACATTGCAAGCAACTTTTGTTGGATAAAGTTACTAACAACACCTTGCCATCAACCATGATCTTTTACAAACACATGAATTCACTCCTACAACTCAGGCTCATCAAGCTTGACAAGATCCGTAAGAACGTCTCAAGCCAAACAACACCATAGGAGTTAATAGCATGAATAATCAAATAAAACAAGAAATTGTAAGCTATTTTGTTCCAAACTAATTTTGTAAATACAAAAGATATAGAGATAAAAGTGGAAAACAACAATCATCAGCACCCAACAAAGAAATCAAAATTGAGATTCGCCACTTTTAAAGTTCGCAAATGCCATAGGAAAAAAGATGAGAGAAAGATTAACTACTAACAAGTTTAATAAAGCTAACAATAGTCAAACAAAACCATGGATTAAATAGCTGGCCTGGCTTCAGGTGGATGAACTGAATATAAGCTCCCGAAATCAGCATAGCCAGGCTGTTTTAAGCATCAGGTTTGAAATTTAACAAAATTTCAATATATATATATATATATATATATATATAAAGAGATCAAGAGAACCCCAATCCTATTAATAAGATCGGAGCAATATTCCTATAAATAGGACATCATTTATCAGTATTTTTATCTTTTAATTATAATTAAGATATCTTGTACAAAAACTTTCTTTCAAGCTCCTAAAAAACCTCTCCAACCTATTATTATAATTTTTAATTCTGCTTCACAACATAATTTCCTTATTTACTCCCTTTTTCATTTTGTTACCCAACATTCACAATCTGATCCTCCCACATAAATCGGCTATAACAAAGATAATGTGATGACACTTATAAATTCGGCTTTTCCTATTTCAGTATTGTTGATTATGATAATGCACTAATGGCCATAGAAACTTTCATGAGGTGAAACACTGAAGGTTGATTAAGGTGGTCGCGGATGTAAGACAAAAAATTCTCAAAGCCAACACAAAATAGCAGGGGACTAAAGCTAGTAACAAATGATCAAAGTATGTATACGCACATAATTGTCTATAAATCATAAGAAGTTTGACAATAAAAGAACAAACCAGAAGCATTAAAAAACTAGGGAAGAATGATGATGATATTTGTGTTTATCAATCATTCATATATATATATATATATATGAGAGAGAGAGAGAGAGAAAACAAGCTAGCCTATAAATAATAAGATATTTGAAAAAAAAAATGAAACAAATATGAAGGCAAAAGAAGTGCATACTTGGAAAGATTGACCTCTTTGCTCAGTTGGTAAAGACGGATTAGTGAAATCTCTGAGGATGAAAAAAAAAAATATTTATTAGAACTTCAAAGATTAAAAATAATAATGAATGTTAGAAAATGAGGTAACATATAAAACATATCTTATACAAACAAGTAAATAAACAAAAGAATAGTAATGATCAAAAAGATATTGCTTAAAACTTCAATATTTAGATTAAATGTATTAAAATAATTTAAAAGAAGCAAGAAAATAGTGATATACAAAGAATGTTGAAAAATAATCTTCTACAAAGAGGAAATCATAAATTCAAATACATGATAAAAGGCTATATTTTTTGCAATTTAAAAAGAAGGACGTAGACATACTTTTTATAAACACACTCATTTTTAAAGTTTGTGCAAACAACATTATTCCATCAATCGCAAATCCATTTATATTCCTGTGTTAAAACATACATCTCTGTTGGAGAATTTTTGTATCCTCGAACGGATTGCAT
>NW_021319729.1:24331-27002 GCF_001605985.2 Dendrobium catenatum | reverse complement strand
AGCTGAAGTAAATTTTGATTTGTCCACCTCGGCAAACCGTTGCGGAGGGTGGATGGATTTTTCTTTAAGCGGATTGATGGATTTATTTCAATTTTAAATATTTTTGGAATTTTGAATATTTTTTGGATTTTGGGTTTTGAACTTAAAAGTGTTTGGAATGGACTTTTGGGAGGCAATTGAAATGTTTATGAACCCCTCCGGTTGAGATCTGCATTCAACACGGCCATCATCGGGGTGTTTGAGGTCATTTTCATTTAAAGCTTGAACCTTGTCGGCTCTGTCTGCTTGTGGACAGAGGATCGGGTTTCGTAGGCTTTATGCCTTAGAGAGTGAATTCATATTATTGTAGGCCTTGATGGCCTAATATGAATGTTTTAAAGCAAATATACCGGTCGCCACAACTTTATATTTGCTTAATAGTTCGAACCCTATCGACTTCTATTGACCCGTATAGAAGGATCGGTTTCGAACCTGAATTCACTTGTCAACCCGCGCAGCATCCCTAGACGTCACGTGTGTACCAATAACACGCTCGCCGGGGCCCATGCGGGTTTGGATTGTATTTTCCCCTTTTAGTGTACCTATGTGTATACAAACTATGGTGCACGTGCGGGGGTACTTCGAAAGTATTCGTAGACGCCTTGTGTCCGCTTGCATAGAAGTTGCGGATCCGGTGTCGTTAAGTAGCAGCTTCTAAATGGAGTTGTTCACTGCTTCGTACAGGTAGACTGTGGTGCACTATTTGTTGATTTTTGTAGGCGGATCATAGTGCACTAACTAATCTCGTGCCTCGGATCGTAGGAGCTTGCACTTGTTTTAATTCTTTGGTATTTGTTTGTAGATTGTATGTGATATTTGCAGCGAGGCAGAAGCTTGTGGGAGCTTGTATCTGTCATATTCTTTATACACTTTATTATGGTACTTGGATCATGTAGTACATCTGCCACTGCTAGAAGTGGGCAGGTAGATGTATTCTTTCACAGACGGAAATTGACTTCAGGATACTGCATTTACTGAAGCCTTTCTGCATCTACCTCTGGGTGGCATGTGGCACATATATTTGTCTTTGTAGAAAGATCGTATGTGTTGCAGATCTTTTATCATTGCTTGTAGAAGGCTGATGTATTTGACTAATACTGAGTGGCTATCAATTGTATGGATGATTTAGCATCCACTACACATTAATCATCATAACCCATAAGTGGACAACTATATAAGTGAGAATTCTTCTATATTTGCTTGTGGTCAGCATGGTGGACTTGTATCATTGATCTTTGCTTGCAATTAGCTTCAGTAGGTTCTTGAATTTTGATTTTCGACATTCATAGATTATTTGACTAATCAAGTCGTTGATAAGTCACTTCATGATATATCTATGATCAGACCACATTTATTCTCTCATTGTGCGTTGCTTGTGAACTCGTGTCCGCAACTTCATAAATTTTTCATTGTCACGTGAAGACGATTCAAATCTTGTATAATAAGCTTGTTTGATAATATTTGCATTCTAGTCAATGTGATGATCCATTAATATTTCATTGAAAACTTATGCTTTGATTGCAATCATGTTATTGCACTTTTCAATTAACCTTCGCTTGTGAATAGACTGTATTCATGAGGGTCCTCCAACATGGTTTGTTTGTAGATGAATCATTGCATTATGAGTCTTTGCTTCTTCAATTGTGATCAAATTATAAATCTCCTTTGATTTTTTTATTGCTTGTGAAATTTGAATGCTGCAAGTTGTTGTGTACATAATGGTTCATTCTTTTGTTTGTGAATGCGGCTTTATACAATCATATATCTTCTAGCGCCACATGAGTTTGTATTCACTACAACCTTTCCACTTTCATTTGTAAGCACACTATGGCCTCTTGATATCATTGAGAGTTTGCATTGTTACTTATGAACATGTCATTGTATTCTCCATTTGCTCCATGTTAATGATTGCTTGCAAGTTCATTATTGTTGTCCACAAAGACACTATATTGAAGCTTGTAATCAAATTATGCATGAATCATAATTTATTCATTTATTATTGATTGATCCTTCCAAGTAAATTATGCTTGGAACTTTGTTTAAAACCAAATCTTTTGCTTGTTCACTTAGATGATCCAAAATTAATAGTCATCATTTGTGTTTCTATTATGTTTGCATATCTTTTCAATTCAAAGTCCGGTTCTCTGCAGTATATGCAAGTTCAAGCTTCACTTAATGTTGTATGGCTAAAGTTCAAAGCACATGATCAAGTACTTACTTGAGTTTAAGTAACCAACTTAATTTCTCTTTCTTGTTTGAGTTCAAACTGCAAATCAAGTTCAAATCTTATATTTTCAAATTTATTTGAGTTCAAGTTCATTTAAGTCCATTTGGTTCAAGTCCTTTGTTGTCCAACTCAAGTTTGAGTTCAGTTCAAGTTCATGTGCAATGCAGTCCCAAATCAAGTCCTTTTGCACTTCGTTCAAATGTTCTAACCTTTGTTCATCTCATTTGATTTGCAAGTTTATTTATTGTTTAAATTGAGTTAAAGTCCTTTTTTATTTGCTCAAATACAAATATGAGCTCAAGTTCAAATGTCCACATTTTGTCCAAGTATTGTCCATTATTCACAAAAAAATTTCGGCAGCCTCCCGACGTCTACCCCGTTTAGGGGAAAACTACGGGAAACTGG
>NW_021319729.1:12936-18530 GCF_001605985.2 Dendrobium catenatum | reverse complement strand
AGCCACACTTCTCCTCCTGCACCTACCATCTGAATTGCTTAGCCCAATAGCCCCAGCCATAAACCTAAAAGCTAATAATTTCCTTCGAAATCAGCCCACTACAACCCTTCTTAGATACACTTGCAATCAGCATGCCTACAAGATCCCAGACAGCAACCACAAATCCACCCAAAGTCAAAGCCGTTATCCACTTAAAGAGCCTACCAGACAGATCTGTTTCTCCCCTTCACTTGAATATCTCATACCCCTTCAAATCAACACCCAGCATATCTTCCGACACAGAAAAAGCCTATTGCATAAAACCGCCAGCCCATTGATCTCAAAGAAGCAAACTCAGCCCCTTTTCTGGAATCCCAAGGTAGGGCCCAAGCAAACTTTCTTAATAATCAGTACACTTTGGTCCACCTAAGTGTAGTTCCCCTTACAACTCTCTAATCCACCCATTCCAGTAGCAAATCAGCCCATAAAATTTAACTAAAAAAAAAAAGGGGAATCTATTGAATCTGTGGCCCCAGGTCGTTAACAGCCAAGCTTCATTCTGATGAATTAGCAGTATTATTGAGTTTTTTGTTTTTATTCAATGTTGTAATTAACTGATGTTATGTATTGGTCATTAGTTTTAGATATGTATACTGTATATATTTGATGTATACTGTAGGTATGTACAAAAAAAAAAAAGAAGGGAAAGAAGAGCGATGTAAAAAAAAAAAAAAAGAGAGAAAGAAAAAGAGATTAACAAAAAAGAGAGGTGCTCCAAAAAAAAAAAAGAAAAGAGAAGTAAAAGAGAGCAAAAAAAAGAGAGGAATAAAAGTGGTGGAATGTTACACTTTCTTTTCCATCATCGCCGCCGACCCCAAACAGGTATAAAACTTCTAAACTCAGATTCTCATTCTCGTCGTTGTGGGGACCGGGAAACCACCGATACGCGCTCTCGTAGCACTGGAGTGAGCCCGGTGCATACCTACGACGAGCGGGTGTAATATCAGTTTTTGCTCCAGTTCGTCCGGACGAAGTTTGATCGTCCGGGACGATCGTACAGGTTGTGCAAGAAAATCAGTTTTGGCTGTATGTTCGTCTGACGAAATCAGATCGTCTGGAGAAATTCTCCCGTGAACTCCTTCGCCTGGACGATAAATGTCGTTTTTTCGTCTGGACAAATCCTCTCTTCATGGGATCGTCCGGTACGAAGCTCGATCGTCCAGGACGATCAGTCTGGATAAATAGTATAGCAATGAGATATTTTGAAGGGAGAAAAGCTGAGGAGAGAGAAAACGAAGTAAAAAGTGAAAAGCGGATTTCGACGACGCGGGGCCTTTTCGTCCAAGTGCTGTTGAGGAAATGCTGTGCTCGAGGTAAGGCACATTCCGCCTTCTCAATTTCAGAACCGTCGTGTTTGGGGACGGTATATTCTGTCCGGATTCGTTTTCGTTAATGATTTTTGTCCTATTGTGATTGACCAGTTTACCGCGTAACTTTTGGATATCGTTGCCGTGCGGGTGTGCACGTTTTGACTATATTTGAAGATTTCGTCCGTATTTTTGATCGACGTGTTTTTAGTCGACCAGTTTTCTGTGAAATGGGAATTTATCTGTGCAGTAGAATAAATGTGGTCTGGAAATGTTAGTACTGTTATTCTGTGCGGAATTCGTAATTTTCTTGTGCCAGGAATTTTAGTGTAATTCCGCTATACTGCCGTTGTGCTGCCCGATTTTGGGTAATTCTGAATTGTCGTTATTGTGCTTCTGAATTGAAATGCTATGTATAAGCTATACAAAGGGGAGTTTATAAGGGCCTGATCTATGAGATCAGTTAGGAAACGGGAGAATTCTGCAATGAATCAAATCTGATGTCTTTCTGTTTCGGATCCGATGAATTCTTTTGGTGCATATAAGCACATCTGTTTTGGGCCGTTGCACAAAGGGACATAAGGGGCCTGATCCTATGAGAAGATTCAGTCAGTGTCTGGGAAGGAGGCATAAGGGGCGAATCCATAGAATTCCGTCGAGTGTCAGGCATAATAATAGCTATATGCATCTGTACTATCTGTATCGTTCTGTCTGTACGAAATTGTGATTATGAATGATATGATCCGTATGATTCTGATTTCTATTCGACTCTGTTGATTTGTTCTGTTCTGATACGATCTGTACGACTCTGATTGATTGATATCTGTCCGTTAAGTTTTGATTTCGATTCTGTTCGATTTCTGATCCGATTTGCTGTGCCGATGATTTGGTTGTGTTTCTGAGAATTTAGATTGGGTTTGTGCTTGCTGAAGCTGTTGAAGCTCACCCTGTTTTCCTGGTGTTTCACACTGGTTCTGGGAAGGGCAAGAAGTTCAGGACTAAGGAGTTTCAGAGTCTGATCAGATAGTACTTTTGTACTTTTGATTTTGTACAGTCATGGCTTTCGTTTTTTTTTTTCGTCTTTCTTTCTGTTGAAAACCATGCGGTTCTGTAGATGATATTTTGAGGAAATGAAAAGATAGATTTGTTCGCGCATTTGATGTTTTTAGTAGCTTCGTTGCTTGTGTGCCTTCTGTGAGTTAAGAATTTGAAAGATCATTCATAACCTAATCAAAGCCAGATCCTGTTAAGAAAATGGTCCTCGTCCGATCCGGCCGGCGGATCCGTCCCGTCGGGTCGCGTCGTGACAGCTTTTGTGGTATCAGCAGACCACTGGTTTTGAAACAGGTTGGATGTAAAACAGAGCTCTAGGAGTGATCAGTGAGTCTGTCTGGGAAGGAGTTGGGTCGTTGCTTTTTATTGTGTATTGTGTTGTTTGTGATAGTTCCGGATTTTTGATTTTCTTTATGAAATCAGCCAGACCCCAGAGCTGACAGTTACGGTCAAGCGACGATCAGGCAGCACCCAGTGGGAGTATCAAGCCCCAGTGGTCGGTGCTGATTACGCTTTCACAGTTGCTTCACTTGTTGCCTCAAATGATGACGAACCTCAGGAGCCAGAGCTTCGACGTTAGATCTGAGGACATGATCGGACACCTGCAGTTATTTTGAGGTTGAAGCCCCGAGGTTGAGCGCTGTTTGAGCCCAGAGCAGCCGAGGAGTGGCTGAGAGATTGGAGAAGACTTTTGGACGGGATGCCAGTTGCCTGCCAACAGGAAAGTTCCGTTAGCTGGTTTTTCTGTTGGGACGGTGAGCTGAGCACTGGTGGGATGGCCAGCAAGCAGCCAGATTTCATGGCAGATAACTCTTTGATTTACTTGGAGGAGTTCACTGAGGTAATCAGAATTGTTTGTTTCCCCTTCTGCACGACAGCAGATGCAGGAGAGTTTTCTGAGACTTGTTCAGGGAGCAAGACGTGATTGCAGTACGAGGCTGAGTTTACTCATTAGCCAGTACGCTCCCAGCTGGGTTAGCACGTCTTACTGAGGCAGGTGCTACAGTTTCTGAGAGGCTTACGAGACCTTTGACGCAGCCTCTGGATACCGTTCCGGCGATACTTGATTCTCTGAGCTTGTGGAGCGAGCTCGTTCTGTATTGAGAATGAACATGACGGGCTATCGAGCAGGGTGGACGCGAGTAGGAAAGAGGTTATGAGGAGAGACATCGGCAGTGGTTCCTTGGGAAGAGGAATTGTTCCGCGATCTGCACTTATAATTCTCTGGGCTGCTATTTAGTTGGAGAAAGAAGCTATGTAATGGGCTTAAATGAAGGAGGATGGGTTGTATGGGAGAGTGGAAAGAGAAGTACAGAAGCTGTTTGACAAGGTAGAATCTGCCTGGGAGTTTGACCTAGTGTGGAGGCTTTGATGAAATAATTGAAAGAGGAAATGGGTTGGATCAAAAACGAATCAGCTTTCTTTTTTTTATTCTATTTTCATTTCACGTGAAAAACATGTGGAGAAGGAATCTTTTGGCTATGAGAAAGCTGCTACGTTAACTCTAGTTATGCACAGAAATAAGAGAAAGCTGCTACGTTAACTCTAGTTATGCACAGAAACAAGAGAAAGCTGCTGTAGTTACAGGACTTCACGTGGAGGGCTGCAGTAAGAGGGAGCTTGAAGATGGCTTGTGAAGTGTGCTGCTGGTCTTTGCTCTTTTTAAGGAGACGCTTTGCTGATATATGGAGAAGTGCAGACGTTGGGATAGGAGGTGAGGGAAGCCGCTACTGTTGGCTGCTTGTGAGGATTTGTTGGTGAGAACATGAGAAAGAGGAGGCTGCAAGTGGACGGATCGAGTAAGACAAGTTGCAGCCGGTAGGAAGGTAAGGGGCGTTCACACAGGAGAGCCGAACAAGTGTAGGAGCTCGGCTGGATCAGAGGGAAATCGGAAAAAGCTTCTTGGTCTGTGAAGTTCAATTGCTTTTATTGGTGGGAACTGGCTAAACGAGGGCTAAAAAAACATGAAATGGAGTTTGCTCTGCCTTATATTCGACTAAGCCTGCATTTGATTTTGCTCCAACGACGAGGAACCGCTTGCGTGTGAAACGACGGGATTCCGATCCAAGACAGCCGGATTTCGATGAACTGAGATTGCATTGAAATGGCCATTAATTTGAATTTTGACTTTTTACTCTATTTGGCATTGCTATTAGAAATTTATTTAAGTAAAAATCCATATTAGTGAGTATTCATTGCTGGAATTAATTCGAAACAGCCAAATGCTTAATCAAGTCAAGGTCGCCTCGTTTATGAAGTTTCTCGATTGTGCGTGGAATGCATCGTTTTGCGTGTATTTCGCTCGTTTAAACGTTCGGAATTTTTGTCGAATTATCAGAATTAAAACAAATTAACAGTGTATTTTAGGCGTATGGACGTTGTCGAGCACAACGCGAAGTCTATTTTCACGATCGGGACATCATTTTGAGCATACCGATAGTAATTTCTTGCAGTGCCCACCTCGATTTGTGGCACAACCTAAATTATACAAATTGTAGTGCATTTAGTATATTATTGATGTTCCGAACACAACGATGCAGTCCGTTCATGATCGGGCATTCATTTGAGCATACCGATGATAATTCTTTGCAATGCTGCCCACCTCGATTTTAGCGTGCACAACTTCAATTAAACAAAATGCGTAGTGCATTTAGGTATGTTTTTTGACGTTCTGAACACAACGACGTAATCTGTTTTGCGAATCGGACATCATTTGAAGGCAACTACGAGGCTAATTTTCACTGAACCGCCTCATGTACGTGCACCCACAAAAGCAAGCTTTTCATTAAAGAAACATAAAAAAAGATAGAAAGCCAATACAAAAAGAAACCTCATTAACAACAAATTGATAGTGCATTTAGGATATTATTTGACCATTCTGAACACAATGATGCAGTCTGATTTTGTCAATCGGACGTCATTTGAGCAACTACGAGGCTAATTTTTACACTGAACCGCCTCGATGTACGTGCACAAACCCTAATTAAACAAAATTGATAGTGCATTTTAGGATATTTTGACATTCTGAACACAATGATGCAGTCTGTTTCGCTCAATCGACGTCATTTGGTCGAGTCAGGCAAACTTTTCTTGAAATTTGTGTTTTACCTCGATAAGTGTGTTGACCTCGCATGCTTGAATTGAATAAATTGGATGAACACCCTTAGGTATTTAGGATATTATGAATGCAGTTGC
>NW_021319729.1:0-6943 GCF_001605985.2 Dendrobium catenatum | reverse complement strand
ATTAAGGACCCATATAGAAAACTTAAAGAAATTTTATGGACTATGATACACCTCCGATTGACATGAAACTAAATAATATAAAATTATTGACAACTTAAATCCATTAGAATTTTCTAGAAACTTTTAGGACCTTTTAAGCTAATTAATCAATAAACCCTAATTCAGCCCTTTAATTAAACCCCGATAATTTCAAAAAAAAATTAAATAAAAAAAGTACAAATAATAAATCAAACTCTTAAGAATTCATCCTTAACCCAATAAAATTAAAATCCCATTAATTGGACCTCAATTTGAATATTAATTTAATTTTGATTAAAAATCACTTCTTTAATTAAATTAAATAATTAAACAATTTGAATTTTTACCAAACACTTGGAAACACCCCCTTGAGTTATTTATGACCTTTGGAGGTGATTCCAATATGTTTGGAGCTTATTTGGATCAAAAATCCCTAAAGCGCCCCTAATTAGGTAAATTTTTAATAATTCATTAAATACCCAGAATTTAAAAAACCATAACTAATTCAAAAAAAAATCCAAATTGAATAAACTAAAAGGCATTCAAATCCAATTAAAATATAGTATTTATTAAAAATATGAACATTATAGAAATCAACTTAAATTAAAAAGTCAACTCTTCGATCAACCATAGTTCGATAAATAAGGGCCGAAACTTCTAAAAGTCACAACTTTGTGTAAAAAAACTCCAAATCTTATAAACTCAAAGTCTAATTACTTATCTTAAGATTTAATATTTAATAAAAGTACTAAAAGCCCTAAAACCTAGCTTATTTCTAATAGTTATTTTTGAACCCCTTTAACTTAGCGGGTAGGCTGATCCCGAATCTTTTAAAATTCGCTAATTCAACTTAAATTTCAGAGAATACTACCTTAAGCATTAAAGCTGACCAATCAACTAAATCAATTAGAATTAACCTCAAAATATTAATACTTCAACTTCAATAAAAAAATCCCCTTTTGACCTTCTACAAATTGATCAGATCACAAACAACCTGAACTAATTACTCGATATATGACATATCCAAAACCACACAGCCTACTACACACTCATAGAATTGTTTGTTAGGATATGACTTCTATCTCTAGGTTAGGTCGATGTTTTTTTTTTTCTGTGATGTGATGTTTTACATTTGGCACGTGTGCTGATTACTTTGATTTTTTGTGATGATTACTATGATAATAAGCTTTATTTTTATATTATATTTATGATATGATGTGTGATAGATTACCCATAGGTTAGGGACGATCTTGAAACTAATAATATTTTGTGTATGTGGTCATGCTCATGCAGCACTAATAAAGGGGGATAAAATAAATAAATCATGCATATATAACTACTACATGTGCTTCAGACGCTTAGCCACCAAATAAATTAGAGCATGAAAAAGTGTGGCTGACATGAGTACTTTTATTTATGTATATAACTACTTGGGATGCTTTTTTTTAATTTCATAGGATAACCCTATAGGAGAGTCTAGATTTTCCTTTTTTATGATGCAATTGTATTTTGATGCATCGAGTTGTGAAAGTCTCTAAAAATAAGATACTTGAAATATAAGGGATCCAAAGGTAAAAGAAAACCCTTTACAGGGAATTTCTTTTTCATTTAGGTACCCTATTGAAGTTGAACCATAAGAAGATTGAAGAAAGGCGATCCGTAGAAGGACTTAAAGATGAACATCAAGACAAAATGCCTTATGTTTTAAGACTTGTGTCATTATGTTGGATTATAATCCATATTATTGTCTGTGGGGTCTGGCCATGATTACTTTTCTACATACTCAGGGTTGTACTTTATATGACACTTTTCATGGACTTTTGGACTTTCTTATTCTAGTGAATGTTTATATTGATGTGCTTACTTTACTTGCATAATAAAAATTGCATGATTCTTATATGTTACTTTCTTGCATGTGTATGTGCCTGATTTTGTTAGGCTCTTTAGGGATAAAACTTTTTTACTCATAATTAAAAATTCAAAGTTTGAATAATTAAATAATATAAAAAACTAACGATCTAGGGAATAGCCGAAGATCATTCGAGGTCACATGCATATTAATGCATCATCTCTTTTCTTACTTTAAGACACTTCCTCACCCGCTGGTAGAATTTAGATAATCCAACCTATGAAAATGAAGTGCTGAACCTAGCGAAGACTAGTCTTTTAAAAAAAATATGTTTTAAGCATTTTTTAAATTTCAACATTCATTATTTAGATATCTTTAACAAGCATGCATTACATTAGAAATCAATTAAAACCAAAAATTTAATTGCATTAGTCTTTAAAGAATACTACAACATATAAGTATAAGTTCACTTAGGAACCTCTCTAGATGTCGGCCTTAACTTCTAAATAACTCAACCACCCACCTATCTTTCATAAAGATAGGACAACATGTATTTTATACGACTAGTTGGTTAGCTGGCTTTCTATTTTAGGCAGGATATAGGTCCAGAATGTATTAGCTATGACACGGGTGTTAGTGTTGTATGTAGAATACTAAACCCACTATAGATCTAGGGACCAAGGCTACTGTTATCGGTGTCTCATAGTATGCCTCATCAGCGAGTAAGTCCTCTATCCTTTAGAGGCTATAAATTTCACATATCTACATCACACTAATGACGCTACCTCCATCATTCTCTCTTGCATGCTCAATGTGCAGTGTTGTCTTTTTTCTCTAGTTTCTTTTCGCTACCTTAAAAATTATCATAATTCAAATGATTACAAATTTTTAGTTTGAGGGGAACTATTAAGTATCCCAACTTACACTTAGCTAGTTTCTTAGAAATTTGTGTAATATTTATGTATATGGTGACAGTGATGATGATATTAACTTAGATTATTCCAATATTTCCTAAGGGACAAAGTTAAGATATGATTGAATTATTTATCCTCGAGCTCTATAATCACTTGAAATGAGTTGACACACAAATTCTTAGCTCTAAAACTATCAAACTTTGTAAAGATATCACATCTTTTACTCAGTTTTAGAGAGATTCAATTTATAAAATTTAGATTTAAGAAAATGCTTAGGGAAATTCATCATCAAGCTTTACCTAATCAATTGGTTATTCAAATTTTTTATAATGAATTGACAAGATTACTTAAGGTCAATCGTAAATGCAACAGCTGGATGATCTCTAATGTCTAAGCCATTTTAGAAAGCATATGATTTAAAAGAGAAAATTGCTACAAATAGTTTTTAGTGGCATTCTGGTAAGGTGAATCCTAAGAGAGTAGTCGGTGTGTATGAATTAGATGCATTATCTATTTTGATTGTACAAGTAGCTATAATTTTTAAAAATTTAGATACTATTAGAGTTAGTTCAGGATATGGATCATCTATATAATTAGAAGGGCATGATAAGAATTATATTGATGATAGTAACACAATAGAGCTTAAGAATGTGAATTTGATTGTAAAACAAAGCAATCTATATTCCACAATATATTGTTCAGGCTAGAGGGACCACTCAAATTTTCGTTGGTAAAATAATAATATTGATGGTAATAATCAGTGGAATACAAGTCAATCAAATAAAGGAGGAAATTGGAATAGTGCTAAACAACTTGCAGTAAATCTTAGACCTTCGTATTGTCACAACCCCACCCAACCAGGATAAGTCCTATCGTGTTGAGTTGTGACAGACAAACCCCAAGATCTTGTTTTGAAATTATTTCAAATTTTCTGCCAATATTCATTGAAATAAATGACGAACTACATAGCTACTAAAATATTCAAATACTGAAAAACTCATCCATAAAGTTTCATTCATTTATCAAAATAAATATATACACTACAGTACATGGCTACATGCAAGAACTACATAATTAAAAATTTAATTAGTCATAAGTGTACAAAAATCAAAATAACAAATTACTTATGACCTCAAATTTGATCTTAAACAGCTAGTCCACAACCTCTTTCCTCTTCCCAGATCCTGAAAACTATAAGTAAAATCAAAGTGAGCTACAACAGTTCATCAAGACACACAAAGCAATCTAAAATTTCAAATATTCTTTTACCAAAAATTTTGATTAATATTTAAAATCAGTTAATTACAGTTTAAATAAATCACTAATCTGAGAATCACAAAACTGGAAAATATATAAATGCATAGCAACTATTTTATGATTCATATAACAGTACAAAACAAATAATTAAATTGAAATTCATATTAAAGAGTAGTTCAAATCATATTTTTCGAACCCAGACAAAATCTTAAAGGAATCTGACCACTTATGACCCCCTTTTTTATTTGTGCTTACAGCATCAGAACATATCAGATATCCCTGTCTCATACAGCATCTCAAAATATTCTGGTTCTTTATAACTCCTAGAAATTCCCTAACATATACATAATCTCAAAGAATTATGAACCCATATATAATTTAATAACATATTCACATATATAATCACATTATAACAATTAAAGAATAATTGTGCATGTATCAAAATGTCACAGTATTATACAATGGTAGACAATAGAAAATCCAACTAGGTAAAAATGCACATTTTCATAAAATTATCAAAATATCATATATTTTGTAAAATAATATTTTAAGACTTTTATTGTACCACATCACTATTTTTTAACATCCCGATAATTTTCTATTTAATAAAAATCATGCAAATTTCAAAACTATTAGTGAAACTTTTTGAGAAAATATTCAAAATATGAATAATAGAAAGCGCCGACGGACGATAACGTTCTGAAGTCGTCCAAAATCGGATTTCCAATTTCTCTCACCTCTCCTTTTCTCTCATTTACCCTTAGCCGATTCTCTGTTTTTGGAAAAACATGAAAAACAAATAAACTTATCATTTTATATGTTAGTGAAATAAGATATTATATTTAAAAATTAATTATTATAATTATTTAATATTTTAATATTAATTTCATTCAAATTCTCTTATATTTTTACATGCAAAAATTTAAAAATTACAGAAAATACTCATAAATTAGTTAATTTCATTTAAAACATTCGGGTGAAATCACTTTTCAAAACGGACACCTGACGGTCCCAAAACCCCCAATTGTACCAACATGTATGAATTTCTTAAAAAAATTTCGATAGTACCACAAAATTATCAAAAAATTAGAAAAGCTAAAACACAATATTATAAATATTCTAGAAAATACGGTTTGTGATTTGGACTTCTCTATGTCAACCAAAAAAAATCTTAAAAATATAAGGGATTTCACTTGTATTTCCAAGATTTTAATCAAAACAATCAATTCAGGAAAATGAAATCACTTTTGAAACCAGTTGTAAAGTCAGGTTACTTCAATTAAAATTTTAAAAATTCATATAGGACATATTGCAATTTCTTCTAGTGATAGTTCTCTTAGAATTTTGCACATTACTACTGAAATTAATCCAAAGGAAAATGGAAAAGGGCATAGTGGAGGGTATTTGAGAAATAGTGGTAATTTATTATAACCAAAATGACATATCTAGGTAAGTTTGATTGACGACTATAAACATAGCACTAATGAGAGGCAACCCAATTATATTTCATATTTTGATTCTTTTTTGCATTATGTTATTTTTATTTGGTTTTAGTTTTAACTACTTATGTCTGCCTTATTTTGTTCTATTGTTTACATTTAATTCAACTCCATTATGCTTAACTGTTGAGTATTATTCTCTATATAACGCTTGCATTGTGATTGCTTATTTAGCAAAAATAAAAATGGTAATTAAAAAGTATATAAAATTAAGATAATAATAAAAACCTAGATGATAGTTTGAATGAACATTATATAATAATTCATAATTTAAAAATCTTAGTAGTTAACTAATATGTATCACTTAAGCTTTTGACTTATTTTGAACTTAAAAACTATAAACAAATACATTAACTACTGAGAATAATGAATAATGGAGTTTAGAGAGAAGAAGTTGGTAGCTTAAATTAGGAAGATCATATGAAATTAGTGACCTTATTAAATCCTTACTTTAAATCAATTAGGGTTAAAGAAGGATGAAAGAAAAACCAATATTCAAAACTATTAATATGTGCTCCACAATTATGATAAAGGTGAGAAAATATGTAAAATCATAAGAGAAAATATGAAAAAACAAAAAATGAGTGGTTTCAAAAAATTATATTAGTTAAAGTTCAATTCCAAAAGCATTATAATACTTAAATCAATTAGGATATAATAAGTGAACTAATATATATGATTATGCATTAATGAACTTCCAGTTTAACTACATGCACAACTAATTCCTAAATAATATATTATTAATTTCTAAAACCAGAAGTCAATCTTACACATATATACACAATTAATTCCTAAATAATTTTGATTTCTAAAATCAGAAGTCAAATCCCCAATATTCAATGCGTGAGTTTGGACGGGAAGAACCGTCTGGACATATGAGTGTACACACTGTACATAAATTATATGTATCAACTTTTTACACACTATTTACACACAATGTGTACACTCACAGTATGGACCGTTCTTCCGGAGTCCATCTTTCCATCTGAACTCCGCACCGAATAATTTCTCCCTGAAATGAGTTGTCGCAACTATTCAAGAATCCTTAGAGATTGAACTGATTTAGACCACGCTGAATCCAGCTTGTTTGATTGTTTTATGATGTCCAATATTTCGCTGATTCAAACCATCAATCCAAACTAGTTTTATTTTGAAGTTTCGAAGGAATTAAGCTTCCAGTTGGAAGGAGGCTACTTCCCCCTAGCATAACTTTTGATGACTGCTAATAATCCAACCTTATGATAATTTATCTTCTATTACTTTCTTTGACCAGTATTGCATTAGCCCAACGGTAACAACAAGTCACTTGTCACACCCCATTTTGCGCACCCCCCCAGCATAACTATTGATGAATGCTAATAATCCAATCTTATGATAATTTATCTTCTATTACTGTCTTTGGCAAG
>NW_021319728.1:16491-21339 GCF_001605985.2 Dendrobium catenatum | reverse complement strand
CATAGAACTTGAGCTTGCATATTGTGCTTGGGGACTTCATAGAACTCCAATTTAAATAAATACAAAGTTCCAACTCAAACTAAATGTCGATTTCAAGTACAACTCACTTGATGGTTGAGATGCAAGAACTATCAGGCGACATAACGATAAGAAGTGACAGTTCAGTGTTACAACGAAATCTTACAATAGCTCCTATAAAGTTAAATGCAATGTACTCACAAGGACAACGAATAGTTGCTTAATGTGTATGTCCCCCAAATACACCATTGAAACCTCCAATGCTAGCAATATACCTGTTGATTGAGATGGCAATACGGGAGACCAATAAAGAAGGATCCGCCTTCCTATAAACAAATGCAACCCAACAAACCCACCCGAGATTGGTGAAAGGGTGGAGTCGATGCAGAAACAATAGATTTTCTACAAAATACTTCTAGGAGGTCGTCGTAGAAGACATGTATCCCCTGCAAATAAAGAGGTCAATGAATGAAGGTCATTCATTAAAATCCCAAATAGAAGTGAAATGTCGAGCTGACATACAAGCTCTCAATGACACCAAGAGGCTACATACAAGAAATAAGATATCGACAAGCAAAATACCAATTGATTACAGTAAGTGAAAGTTCCTACGACCAAAGGCAGGAGATTAGTTAGTGCACTATGACCCACCTACAAAAATCAACAAATAGTGCACGACAGTCTACCTGTACGAAGCAGCAAAAATTCTATCCAGAAGCTGCTACGCCACCGGGTCTGCAACCTCCGTACAAGCAGACAAAAGACGTCTATTCCAAGAATACCCCTGCACGTGCACTATAAATTGTATACACATAGGAACACTAAAAGGGGTAAAAATAATTATAAAACCCGCATGGGCCCCGGCGAGCGTGTTATTGGTACACGTGACGTCTAGGGATGCTGCGCGAGTTGACAAGTGAATTCAGGTTCAAAACCGATCATTCTATACGGGTCAATAGAAGTCGACAGGGTTCGAACCATTAAGCAAATATAAAGTTGTGGCGACTTGTATATTTGCTTTAAAATATTCATATTAGGCCTTCAAGGCCTACAACAATATGAATTCACTAATAAGGGCATAAAGCCTACGAAACCCGATCCTCTGTCGACAAGCCCGACAGAGTTGACAAGGTTCAATCCAGAAAATGGAAATGCTCCCCAAACACCTCGATGATGGCCGTGTTGAATGTAGATCTCAACCGGAGGGGTTCACCAAATATTTTTAAATATCTCCTAAATATCCAAAGTTTTATTTCAAATATTCCAAATCTTCACCGAAAATTCCAAAAAAACCCAAAATACCCAAAACTCCACAAAATTCCAAAAATCTCAAAATCCCAAAATCCCAAAAATATTTAACAATTGAAATTGCACCGCATTAACCACTATAAAGGCACAATACTCCGTCCACCTCCCCGCAACAGTTTGTCGCGGACAATTAAAGTTTACTTTTAGCTCACAAAAGAGCCAATGCCTAGGTGAAACATATACTAGGTATCATTCTCAAACATCTCTTGCCAGTAAGGGCGTGGTACGTGTCCTCCTAGCAGCCGGCCAGTTTAAGCCTCCAAATGGACACTGCCAGCGTAACCGGTTATGACCCGCGGGCCCTCTCAACCGAGTTGGTTTTGCCAGCCAAATCTGGCACCACAATGATAAGCGGTTATCATCGGCCAGAGCCAATACGCGATCCTTAATAGGCGTCTAAATCCTTGAGATATGAATCAATAGGATAATGATCGAGGACAAGCCACTGCTGTCGCTAAGGTGGACTCAAATTTTGTCCCCCTTAGATAAACATTCAACCCCGGTCTACGGTTGCCTTGGACGAAGCAACCCTACGCTGCAGACAAGGATCCTTCTGTGCGGTGTCGACTACCTCCTTTGACTAGGTTAGCAGCCAGGGACCACGATTGGCCCGGGATGCACCGGAACATGGGACTTGATCGGTGTTCCATCATCCATTCCCCACCATCCGCCTTTAAGTATGAGATGTGAATTTCGAAGTTTTTAAATATCAAATCCTTCAAATGACCCAAATTCAAATTCAAACTATTCCCAGAATCCTCAATCTTTCCAATTTTCAAAATCATTGCTGCTAGCTATATGCCAGATGCGCGTAATTTCTATAACGTATCTGATTGACGGACTAGCTTAACGATAAGTTCTCTGTGATCGAGGGGTAATATAACTATAGGAGGCTTGCGCCTTTCAGGAAACCAGAACTCAGAGTCATAAAGTCCTCACAAAATGAAGGGGAAATCCTCGGTAGTGGTTCTTATCTACAATACCCGATCTGCCCTCCAAAAATTTACCTCGGAACTTAGATTCGTGTATAAACTCCCTCGCACGAATAAGAAAAGCGAGTGGAAGGCCGAGGTGTCGAATTTTTCGAAAGGAAGCCCCACTAAGATTTCTGGCGACTCCCGCTGGGGATTGGTTTCTCCTCTTTTCCATCTCTGGCTAGTCCAGCTTTATATGCTATAGTAGTAGCTATCTATCTGAATTCTGTACGGGAACATCAGGATGTGAATTTGGTCTTATGTACAATCATCTGAAAGGTCCCGATAGCCTAAAGCCAACCATCGTAGGTCGCTCACAGATTTTCTGGCGACTCCACTAGGGGAATGGTTCTCTTTCCATCTCTGGCTA
The DNA here is from genome assembly GCF_001605985.2 of Dendrobium catenatum. Classification (NCBI taxonomy): domain Eukaryota; kingdom Viridiplantae; phylum Streptophyta; class Magnoliopsida; order Asparagales; family Orchidaceae; genus Dendrobium; species Dendrobium catenatum. The sequence continues at coordinate 18,669 of NW_021319728.1, read as the reverse complement.
GGTCACTTTTATACGCTATAGTAGGCGCTAATCATAGCTGAGTTCTATACGGTGAACATCAGGATGTGACATTTGATCCTTATGTCCAAGAGATCCATCACTGAAAGGTTCCTGATAGAGCTAAAAGCGCAACCATTATATCATGATGGTAAAAAGTAAAGAAAGCAAACAAGATATGTACGAGTGACATTGGGGTGTGACACTTGGATGTATAATCCAGAAGTTCTCACTACCAAAAACGGTCCGACATAAAGAAAAACAAAATATAGAGACTAACATCCATCTAAGAAAAAAAAAAAATTCAAATAATGGTGTGAACATCCTCAGTGTGTACCCAGCTAGCAGATCCATCATAAGAAATTTATCAAAACGTAGGGTCCCAAGAAGATGGCTCCTCAAGTATGTTTCTTGATGGGGGTCAGCACACTTGAATAATCCTATCAAGAATCCCATCGCTTTCAATTATTAATCTTCATCGGACTGCAGAAGCATCTCTTCGCCTAATATACAGTGTTCTGTTCCTGCCAGAAGATCAAATAAAAGAAATAAAAAGAGCTCCATGTGGAATTCAGGGATGCTTTACCTGGGACATTATGTGAGATGCACCTGGCTTATCACCCTCGAATGTGACAGTTCACATGAATTAGTACCATACAAGCTGATGCAGCACCGTAAAACAAGCTCCAAGACAGAATGAGAGTTGGAAGATTTGAAGAACAGGTGATTGCAGTATCAGAGAAGTCATAGATACGCCAGGCTTCATTCTGAAAGAAAAACAATATGCCGATTGGATTGCCAATATCGTCCGCCTGTATAAGAAGAAGAAGGCAGACTTCGTATCTTGCATCGCTTCAGGGACTATCAAATAACGCGCGTGTCCGAAGATGAGTTTTCTCACTCCCAGTATCACAAACTTCTTAGTTTGACAATACATTCACTATGATAGTTCTCCTTCATGGCGGATCGTGCGGATACATATCAAATCAAAATGGCGGCCTGAAAGATGAAAGACATACATATTTTAGAAACGCCTATAGGATATTCTGCGCACTCAGTAATGCCCTTTCGGCCTGAGATGCATGGTTCGGCCACCTATCAGTCAGGGCGATGACTCATATATCTTGATGATTTTGATTCATCATCAGGACGGTCGAATGCTATGTAGATGACTTGGTCATTAAAAGCACAGACCGAAAAGACCACATTGTGATTTGAGAAATTGTTGTTCGAAGATCAGAAAAGTAAGCGATCTGAAGAGAACCTCTCACAGTGTGCGCATTTGGGGTATCCTCAGAGGAAATTCCTAGGGTAACGATTGTTCGATATCGGGCTCGAAGTCGCCCGCCAACAAGATCAAAGGCGATCGTGGAATGCACCCTTTTCAAGAATCTTCGACAATCCGCTCTTACAAGCAGGCAGTTGGCTTTCATCTCGGATCGAATTTATAAATCGAATCGTCGGGTAGCGTGCAGCGTCATTTTTCAAAATTAAATGAAGAACAGATCGTCCGTTTCAAATGGGACGAAGAGTGCCAAGAAGATTTAATAGCATCAAAGATATTCTGTTGAATCCTCCTATTCTAAGGGCGCCAATCCCGGGAAGCCTCTATCTGTAACGGCAGCACTAGAAGAGTGTCCTCGGAGCATTATTTGGCCAGTATACTATGAAGAACAGGAAAAATTAAAAAATGCACTCTACTCATCAGTCGGAGGTTGCATAGGAGCAGAAATCCGCTAACTGTCTAGCAATTGAGAAGCATTGCTTGGCTTTATTATTTGCAGTTCAGAAGCTTTCGCCATTATAAATGATATATCACAAAATCACTTGTATCCAAAGATTGATCCGCTGAATTCTTCGATGACAAGATCAGCGTTGACTAGGTCGTTTTAAACACAAGATTTTTTTGGGGCCATGATTTTAAACTACAGTTTGATATCACATACTGTGCCAGCGGAAAGCAGTGAAAGGGCAGGTGGTTAGCAGCTTTCATTCGCAGCACATCCTATCCCTGCAGATTACACGCTCAACCGATGGGATCTACCTGACTGAGCAGATCATGAATTGTTTGAGGAGAAGGAGACTGCTACGAGTATGGAAAATGTACTTCGATTGAGCATCGTCATTAACGCATGCTCGGTCCTCCAAATCTAGGAACAGCCTCAAGCGCGGAATCGGAAA
>NW_021319728.1:8532-11788 GCF_001605985.2 Dendrobium catenatum | reverse complement strand
AATGTTTCAAATTTTAGTAGAAATTTCAAAGTTAAGCATACTCGTATAAAAGAAACTCCTGACCTCCTAGAAAGTTACACCAAATGGACAAAAGCTTTAGGCTATTAGGCCAAAGCCGATAATATCTCAATAGTTGAGAGTTTGGGCTTTTACATCTTTCGGGAGTATTAGGTATGCAATGAAATGATCCAAGTCTTTGGCTATGATTAATCTCTTCTTTCCCTTCAATCTCCATGTTATTGGGGTTGTTGGAAAGCTTGAAATCATTGGTTATTGTTTCGATCATATGGGTTTGTATTAGCCTTATACTAATATAAAGAAACGATTTATCTCAGAATTAGGTTAAACTTGTAGCGCATTGGAATAAATTATCATCTTACTTACATAAAGAAAATTAAAACAGGAATAAGAAATTTTATTCAATCAATGTTCCTTCATTACATGTATCAGATTTCGACACTTACAAGCATTAAAATGTACCCTGGATTTTCATGATATTATCCTTTACACAAAAGCACTGCCATCTACTTCTCCGGTAATTTCACATATAGATGACGCTACTTAACTGTCACTGAAATCTACAATGGCAAGGCAGCAGCTAGCAGATACTGTGGCTAATACAGGAATTATGACAGTGGCATATTGCCCAACGATAAGCACGAAGTAAATGCGAAACCAAAGATCACATATAAAGAAGTAGTTGGGCGCAGAGATTAGTCCTGTATAAGCACCTAGAACCATCTGCATTCATTTATTTTCAATGTAAGTAATTTTGCATTGAAATCTTTCAGCCATCAAGCCCATGAAAGGCACAAAAGCAAATCCATATGGAATCATTGCCAAACAAAGCCCAAAGGCAATCATTTCGGAAGCAAATTCCCTTGAAATCATATCTGTAATAGGCTATGTGGATAAGTCCAAAACTGCCAGAACCGCTACAAGTTACTGCATCACAGCTGTTCTTTATTTTTGAAAATTAAGCTTTATATTCACGAAGTGATTATCTCATAATTTATATTAGACTCCATGACAAATGTAAGATTGGACAATGTCAGTCGTAAAATTATTCTTGTTTTTATATAATTTGATGCTGTAGTTTGGTGAATGAAATTGCAATGTTCATTTTCTTTATGTTATTCGTGGAAGTATCACACTCTGATGTTTTCACATCTGCCATTATCTACTATCCTGAGATTTGTGGCCATGCCATATTTTTATTTCTTCATTGATAGTGTGCCAATGCAGGTACTATCTGTCTCCCGAATTATGGTTGCATGGCAGCCAATCGGCATATCGATGGGTGTGTTTGACATGTGCCACAGGTAAAACTTGAATATGAAAATGTCATATTGATTTGTAATTTGTTTACCATATTTAAAACAAACTATTTTTATTTATTTATTTATTTGTATTATTATTATTTTATATTTAAAACAAACTAGGTATCTAAAGGAGAGGAAACAGTTCGGAGTTCCACTTGCAGCATTCCAAATCAATCAGGAAAAATTAGTTCGCATGCTTGGCAACATTCAGGCTATGCTTCTTGTTGGTTGGCGTCTATGCAAGCTATATGAATCTGGAAAGATGACTCCTGGTCATGCTAGCTTGGGAAAGGTTAAACTTCTTATAATCCGGAAGTTTGTTTTCGACATATTTATACATGCTTGTAGGTAACTTTCTCTGCTTCCATTATTTAGGCATGGACCACCAATAAGGCTAGAGAAACAGTTTCTCTTGGTCGAGAACTACTTGGTGGAAATGGTATCTTGGCTGATTTCTTAGTGGCAAAGGTCGGTCTTCTAGCATATCAATTATTCTTAATTGCTCTTCACCATAATGAGGCTTCTACAAGTTGGAATGACAATATGACCAACAAACTTGCATGGAATTGCAGAAATTCTAATGGAATGTCATTTGACTATTTAGTTTATAGCCCGGTTGAAAATGCATGCATGATAGTAGATGATGGATTCCAATGCATAACTATATCTTTTATAGTATTTTGACTTGATTGATCAGGAGGTTTGCTATTTATTTTTTAATAGAAAATTCCTTTCTATTCAAATTTGGTGTATGATTTGAAGATGCTTCATTAACAATATTATATTACAGCTATTATTATGTGCAGATTGTACATGTAGCTCCATGTGCGGAAGACTAGAGTGCATAGTTATGTATTCACTGTGTACTCTATTTTTTTAGCACGGAAAAAGTATACAATAGTACATGCCTGTGTACTCCAAAAAATAAAGTGCATAAAATACACATTTGTGTATATTTGAATAGAGAGTGTGCCTCAACCTATGGGCAAGTATGATGAACCATTAAATAACTACAAAAGAGATTAAGCACCACAAAAGTAAATACTAAATTTTATGTGATTTGACTTAAGCCTACATCCACGATTGCACTGTGATCCAATAATTAACTACGTTAAAGAGAGCACACAAATGATTACACTTCATATGAGATTGTAGATTTGGATAAATATACTACTTTATCTAGCTAGAAGAAAATGCATTCATATGCTTTAAAATTAAGGGCTAGACATGAAGGAGGAAATGCAATTGTTTTTGTAGTTATTTTCTTGATTTTTTTATTAGAGTCCAAATGAGAACTACTCCTTGCTATGACTAGGAGCTTCTTCTGTTGCTATAATAAAAGTTAATATCACATCCAGCTTAAAGAAGCTGAAAAACTCCCTTTGCATGCACCAAAAAAAAAAAAAAAAAACTTCTTTTGTGCTTATTGAATAACATCCCTAGCATCTCTCTTCCTCTTCATCTTATCCCTTTGTTGCTTCTTGTTATGAATGCTAAATAAGTAAGGTTTACCTGGGTTTATTTAGTGAAGAGTTCACTTTTTAGCATTAATAATAAGCCATCATTGAATATTTTTGTAGCCTCTCTTATAAAATTTTTGGTAGCCCATTTAGGGCTTTATGGAAGCCTTCATTTAAGAGTTTTAGTAGCCTACATATAGGATATTAGGATAATTTGGTAACCTAAAATTAGGATTTTGTGATAGTTACCAATCTAGAAAAGTCAAGAATAAATATTATCCAAGAAAGTCAATAAAATTAGACTCTAAACTTAACAGTATATTTTGGTACTCCGGCATTTAGTTTGCACCTAATAATTTATTATTATATTGACACATTGTTCTATGTTTCTGTGGGCTCCGAAAATTCGGCCCCGGCCTCCCCACCGCGCGATTTCTTTTTTTTATCTGAGCGAGGGAGTTTTAACGAACTAAG
>NW_021319728.1:0-4236 GCF_001605985.2 Dendrobium catenatum | reverse complement strand
ATTCATGCAAACAATTTATTTATTTGAGGTAGTTGCACTGGTTACAAGCATATTTGGAGCATGCAATGAATGAAACTACTGATTGACACTTTACTTACAAGCAACGGTCGAATGAAAAATGCTGCGATATGCCTATAATCAACCACACAGAATCTCCAATAAAAAGTTATCATGCCAACCGAGATGCAAGCATTGATGTACAAACTTACCATACAAGGCATAAACTATCTTCATGGGAAATGAAATACTTGTAATGATTTGATATAACTCCTGCAAGCAATGACGAATAACATGTAAAGGGTATATCATGTTTACCAGCAAGATGAGAAAATCGCAAAGGAGATGGCCCATTTGTTATCTATACAAATATAATTATTCATTATGATATCTACAAGCAGGAAACAATAATCAGCAGACATATGAGCCTCTATAAATCATTGTAAAAGATTTGTCATGCATACGACAACCCACTTATAAGTAGAAAGGGAGATTAGTAATGTGGATGTCATAATTCCCCAAAGTAAATGCAAATGAAATACAACAAAGGCAAACTCCTACGAGTCGTAAAAGACCTATCATCTACACTAAATGCTACCAACGAGAAAATGTAAAGGAATGATAAAAAATGTAAAGAGAGCTGACCACGAACAAAGGCATCATGTCTACGACATATGAAACTTTCCATACGAACAAAAGCAAGAGATTCGTTAGTGCATAAAAAGCTACCTACAAAGAGTAAAAAGTAGTGCATGATAGTCTACCTGTACAAAGATGCAAACAGCTTAATCCACAAGCTGCTATGCCAGGTCATCGGATCTAAAACATGCATACAAGCAGACAGAAGGCGTGTACGAGCTTCCAAGTAGAGCATCACATTCAAATGATGGTTGCCGACTCAAGTGATCAATGTTAAACATTCCAAAATGCCCCCCGCACATACATTGTAACATATATGCACATAGGTACACAAAAGGGCATGTGCGAGACACAATCCCCATGGGCCCAAGCGAGCGTGTTATGAGTACACATGTGACTTCTAGAGAGATTGCACGGGTCAATAAATTTAAAACCGATCCTCCTAAACAGATAAATAGAAGTCGACAAGGTTCAGCAAATAATTATAAAATATCCCTCAAACACCTGCATGGGTCCCGGCGAGCGTGTTATTGGTACACAGATGATGTCTAGGGATACTGTGCGGATCCATAAATGAACTTAGTTTGAGCCCGATCCTTCTATATTGATAGATAGGAGACAACACGACTCGAATTATCAAACAGGTAAACAGTCATGGTGTCGACCAGAATATTTGTTGAATACATTCATTTAAGGCATTTAAGACCTCCAACAAAGAAATTCATTAACAAAGGCATAAAGCCTACGAAATCTGAGGATGTCGACAAGGTTCAATCCCTAAATGAGAATTACCCGTAATCACTCCGATGATGGCTGCGTTGAATGCTGATCTCAACCGGAGGGGTTAATTTTCAATATCTTTCAAAATACCCTTGAATATTCACAAAATTCGAATATTTTAAGTGACCTCAAAGTCACTCCGATGATGATCGTGTTGAATGAAGATCTCAACCGAAGAGATTAATTCCAAATATTTCAAATGCCACCCAAACACCCATAAAGTTAAAAACTCTAAAATCCACAAAATATCAAATTCGAATATTTAAAACTGAAATCCAGCCATAAAACACTTAAAGCAAAATTCATCCACCCTTCACAACAATTTGCCGGGTGGACAAATTGAATTTTACTTCATCTCACATAGAGCTAATGCCTAGTTAAAAATATCACTAGGATCAATTCTCAAATAATCTCCTACTAGTAAGGACGTGATACGTGTTCTCATACCGGCATTTTTTCACCAAATGGCACCGCAGGATAAACGTTTATGGCTCAGGGCCCTCTGAACCGAGTGGTTCTGCCGCCGAATGGCACCACAACATAACGGTTATGGCCAGAGCCAATACGTTTCTTAATTGCATCAAATCCTTGAGATATGAATCAATATGATATGAATGATAGGGCACAAAGTCCTCTGTTAGCTATGGTGGATTCAATTTGTCCCTTTAGGTAAATATTCACCCCAAGTTTATAAAGTACCCTTGGACGAAGCAACCCATGGCAGCCGATAAGAATCCTTCTATCAGGTTGGGTCGACTACCTCCTCTGACTAAGTAAACCAGGGACTATAATGGGTCGGGACAACAAAACTATAGGATCTTGATCGGGTCCATCATCCATTCCCCCGCCATCATCTTCAAGTGTAAGATGGTGAACTGTCTAATTTTAAATATAAAATCTCCAAACTCTTCAATTCCCAAGCTAATGCTGCTACTATATGTCAAATAACATGTATCTCTACGTATCTAATTGATGACTAGCCTTAATCAAAAGTTATCTCCCGTTATTGGGAGGGGTAATTAACTATAGGGGCTTGCGCCTATAGGAAACCAGAACTCAGATCATAAAGTCCTCGCAAAATGAGAGCAAAATCTCTGGGCAGTTTCTTATCTACAAACTCAACTGCCTTCCCAAAATTTACCCATAACTTAATTCTATTAAAACTCCCCTGAAAAAAGTAATAGCATGGGAGGCCGAGGCCAAATTTTCGGAGCACACAGATTTCTAACGACTTCGCTGGAGATTGGTTTCTTTTTCCATCTTTGGCTAATCGTCTCAGTGCTACAGTAGCAAATAATCAATACGGCTCAAAATATTATAAATTCTCAAAATGATCACTTAACGAATTAAAATTTCAAATATTCTAAAAAAATGATCATTCAACCAACTCATTGAGATAATGTATTTAGCAGGATTTTGAATTTATTTTAATTGATTACTAATGTTATCTACTTTTATTTTCTGTTTTGTGCAAGTCTCTACATTTTGAAAGTGTGGGATGATGTATTGAATTCTGATTATTAACCATTATCTTTTATTCGTACAAATAGATCTACAGAATACTCCAATGATCGTCCAACTTGGATAAGGTGCCAGAATCCAACTAACATGCTATCATGGAGACTAGGAATGTTGGAGCTACCATTCAGTTTGGTAGTCTCAACTTCGCTGCAATTATTATAAGGACTGTTGTCGTTTTTATGAATGGTGTGAATACTGAGAAGCCTGTAAGGAGATTCCATCCTGTCGGAGCTCCTACTCGTCATGCGCATCTGCCAGCGCAATGACCTAAAACTGAAGCTGCTACACACCGGGCGCATCTATCAACATCGTGGGCTACTGAGATTGCTGAAAATCCTTGCAATAGGGTCTCTGTGTTTGAACCTCTTTCACAATCGGAGGCCCTGATTGCCAAAAAAGTTGTGACCGGCGGGAGGATTTCTATTGTGATTGTAAACACCAGATCCTTGTCAACCGGGTCATTTACACCTGGGAATAACTTTACTGAAGCTTCCTTATCTCGAGAAAAATTGACAAGAAGGCAGAGGAAGATGAATGCTGAGATCCGAGCTCAGCAACGACAAGCGGAAGAAAGAGGAGTTGGTATCGAAATAGAAGATTAAGGCTATCATAGCCGTTGATCAAGCAGAGAAGTTGGTGGGCAAAGGATGTCCATATCCGATAGAATATGACTAAGTGTCGCACCAGAAAGGATATTCGATCCCAAAGTTTCATACATTCAATTGTACTAACAACCCCAGACAGCACTTGGCACAATTCAAGGCCACCTGCAGCATAAAAGGGGAAATGATGCCCTACTATTCCGCTAATTTGTTAGCAGTTTGACAGCAGATGCTTTCGAATATTATGTCAAATGACTCTGTAAAAACTTTTGTAGAGTTAGAAGCTATGTTCTTGATGATGTTTGCCAGCGCGACTGAGAAGATCACAGTCGCCGACAAGCGGAAGAAAGAGGAGTCAGTATCGAAATATATAACCCGCTGGCGCAACTTGAGCAAGAAATGTGAGTAGCAGCTCGAGGAAGATCACGCCGTGCAATTATTAATGTGCAACATCGATGATAAGATTCAACCATTTTTGTGCATGGCTACAATTACTATATTTAAGGATCTGCTAGATAGAGTGGCCAAGTTTGACAAGCTAAACTTGTCAAGATCAGAAGACCACTCTGATAAGCTCAAGAAGGCTAAAACCTTAGATGCCAAAAAAGGTAAAATCTAATATGCATCCTCATTTAGGCCAAATAAGGGGGAAGCAAGTTGTTGTTGGCTCAAGAAAAATTGCACGAATGCGCGAATC
>NW_021319727.1:14054-17586 GCF_001605985.2 Dendrobium catenatum | reverse complement strand
TCACAAATTTCTTCAGTTCGTCTAGTACTAAATCCATTTCGTACAGACGAACTGCACTAAAAAAAAATAGCCTTTTTGAAGGGTTTTACAGGATATGATCAGAGACTTTTGGAGAAGACTGTAAAGTCAAACTCCACTAGATGATAAGTCCAATGACATAGACCATAAATATTTGAAGGTTTTACATCCTTTGGATTTTAATTCAGTTTCTAGGATTAGAGACCTCAGATTAAACACGTTCGGAGGTTATATCCTCAGGAAATGCATAATTAAAATTTAATTAATAGATCATAAATCAAGGGTCATTGGCTGGGGTTTGAAATATTTGAAAAATTATTAAAAAGGGCTTTTAGGACCTAGGCCTTCAACCTTGGATTCTGGTCTAGATTTCTTGATTTGAATTGAATTTTGGATTTGAATGTTTGAATTTGAATTACCCAAATCATTCATAATTATTTAAATGATTATTAATGATTGAATAGGGTTGAAGTTAGATTGAAAGCTGGATCAAGTGTTGAAGTCAGGGTTGAGGACTAAGTTATCTTGAAGTTTAGATAGGTTTGAAGTTTGAATTGGTTTAAAGTCTGGATTGATTTGAGATCTGGATTGAATCCTAAATTGAATTATAGATTTTTACAAATGGAGTCTTATTAACTATTAGATTAATTAAGTGGAGATCTGGATGGGCCCCTGTGACCTCATATAAAAATGAGGTCAACAGTAATGTATTTGACTTGACATGCATTGTGATATAAGTACATTATTAGGACATGCATGATGATAGAAATACTAAAAATTAGTATATCTATTATAGTTCATAATATTATTATGATTTATACTTATTATAAATAATAAATTTATGACATAATGTATTTGTATCTTTACAAGAAAGGTTGGCAAGTGATTGCTTGATTTAGTTAGCCAAAGTACCTAAGAGGGTGAATCGATGGGATTTTCTTTATATAAGGGTCTATGGCATTATCCTAATACAATATACAAGATATAAGATGAGAGTCAAAAGGTGTAATAACCTTTTTTATAAGATTAAAGATCCATTAATAACTTGCTAATAATCCATATTAAAAAGCTTACATGAATGAAAATTTTGTGGAAAGTATCACAACACTGTGTTAGTGAGCACAACGACTCTAGCCTCTCTATATTAGAGGGCTTGGGGTGATCATGGGAAGCGGTGTTAACATCTTTATTTAGAAGGTTTTGGGTGATCAAGCACAGTGGCACTGGCTCCTCTTCTCTATAATGATAGGGCCAGCCTGTAGTATTGTGATCTAGAGCACTAAGGTGTTTGCAAGATCAAATTATATTTTTTATATAAAATATCTTAAACCATTATCTCAAATCCCATACCACCCCATTCCCTCCCCCCATTCGCATGCATAGTCAGGTGAGAAGCAACTAAAATAAAGAATTTAATATTTTGCTTACTTATTTACTTAGGTGCTACACTAAAACTATATATTTTTTTCTTATATTTCTTCATAGCACTTCATATGAAGCAGCCTAAGCTTAATGTGATAGTAGGCTCCTAAGGACTATATTTTATAATAAATAATACGTCACCAAAAATTACATTGATCGGGCATAAATCTTGATGCATATCTATATTAAAAAAAAATTAAATTAAACTTGAGACGATCCGAACTTCAATTTCATTAAGATTATAGTCAAATTGAACATCTCAAGGAGACGAACTCAATGACACCAAATTCAATCCAATATGAGCCAAATGAGCTAAAATCAAAGGACCAAAGATTTCTTAAAAGCTTCAGAGCATTAATTGGATGACCAAATGATATCTAAATATGACATGTTTATAATAGAACTGAGCTGCTAGAAGAAACTAATCTAAGGAGCCCAAGATCACTCAATGCTAACATCATTAATGCTTTTAAATATTTAATAAACTATTCATGATTAAGGGAATTAGTATAGGCCATCCAATGGAACACTCCATAATTGTTCTAGATCTTCTCCATATTTACGAAGCATGTCACTCCAAAAAAATTATAAATAGACTCCCATTCTTCACGTAAAGGGAGAGAAATGATGAGGAATAAGAGAAGAGCTATGGAGCTTGAAGAATCCTAGAGCATCACTCCAGCACCACAAATAATGAATTCGTGCCACCAGGCCACCATTTGTTGAACCTTTGGTCAACCATCGTCGTTGATCCTCCATAGGCAGGCAACTAATGAGCCTTTTTCTAACCATTATTGCCTATTGACTATGGTCCCTCCGACCAGTTTCTCCCATTGACTACGATCCCTGGTATAATCATCTTCAGCTACTACAATCCCTAAAACTGCTTATTACAGTACATATAATAACCATCGCCAGTCACTACGGTCCCTCTGATCGTCGACTACTATCCCTTTAACCACTGTCACCGGACTGACTATGGTCCTTTCAACATTCGTCACCCACCGACTATGGTCCCTCCTCCCACCGTCACTCGACTATGATCGATTTCATCATCGTCGCCCAACTATGATCCCTTCGACATCTATCGCTCAAATACTATCCTACTAGTTCGATAAACATGCCAATGCTCTCTTTAGGATAACTCTCATGTTATTGAATTATTCTATACATTTAAAATATTTTATATGATGTAAATTAGCTAAATTGAGCCAATGCCTTCTCTTGAGGAAGGGCGTCATTTGTAATAAACTATAAATACTATTGGATTCATTCAAACTAGGCAAGACCCTATGGTTTTTCCCCCTTTTCAAGAAATTTCATGTTAAAGACTTGGGGTCTCTTATAACTGATACACTCCTATCTTTTATTTATAATTGTGCAGAATTTTCGTACAAAGCTAGGACGCTAAACTCTGTATCTCTCTACCACCGTGAATATTCCAAGACACAATAACATAAAATATATCAATTTTTAAAACAATCACAAGGAAGTTAAAAAATGAAGTAGAAGCTATAATGTGGAATGTTTCTTATGATTATTGTTTGACTGATTATTTTATTCATAAAGATGTGCTTAATATGAAAGCTAACATTAAAGCTTACTCTAGCTAAAAAAAATACATGGCCTTGAAATGATTATATGTCACTTAATACTTGAATAATAAATAAATTATACTAAAAATAACACACCATCATAATAGGGCTACTAAATTTTAATAGCAAAGTCATAAATCTTAATTTCTAAAATAAAAATAGCCTAATCTATAATATATTGCATGAAGACTTTTATATCATAATTTTAAAATGAGGAGGATTTAACGACCAATCATTTTTAGGTAGAATTATAAGTCCAATTGTTTTATGCTTACTCATACTCTTGGTAGGATTGAAAGTTATAAGTCCCTTGGATTTAATAAAGCTTTGGTTTGAGTTGCAAATTCGATGATGGTTTTCACTTTAATTCTAGGATCGAAAGCTATAACTTCTTGTCCACTAGATTATATGTAATATCAGTTCTACTCCAGGTTCGTCCGGGACGAAGTTGGATCGTCCGGGACGATCGGTACAAGTTTGTTCAGAATTGTGAAAAT
>NW_021319727.1:3756-8816 GCF_001605985.2 Dendrobium catenatum | reverse complement strand
CGAACCACATGAGCAGAATCCTTTCGGAGACCCACAATCATGACCTACTTCCACTCCGCGGAGTCCTCCTCTCCAGATATTACACTATCATGAAAGTATCTCTACTTTAGCCCTCATAGCTAGGCGAATAAGTCCTTACAAAATTTCATCCACCAACCCAGTGCTATAGAGGGTTATAATCCTTTTCACCTTCTTGGAGAGGTAGAGAACCTATAATCCTTTACACCCTCCTAGTGAGGTAGAGAACCTAGAATCCTTTCCTCCCTCCTGATGAGGTAGAGAGCTTGGAAACCTTTTCACCCTCTAAGTGAGGCAGAGAATCTAGAATTATTTTCACCCTTTAGGTGAGGCAAAGAATATGGATTCACTTTCACCTTTCTCGGTGCGGCAAAGTAGCCAGATCCTCTATCACAAAATTTACCCTTTCTCTCCCTAGATCTAGACTCTCTCCTCAAGCTTTCTTCAAAAGAAACAATTTAGTGAATGAAAAAAGGCTCTTAGAAAGTCTTATGAGAAAGCTTAAATAGAGAGCTTCAATAACCCTAAAACTCAAATATGTTGACTCTAATCTTACAATATGATCCAAGATCATATGGTACAATTAGTTCAAAATATCCCTGTTATTATTATATGAAGAGTAAGGAGCTGTACGATCAGTTCAATTGATTGAGATGATTGTCGAATGTGATATGGTCATCATCCAATATGATTAGTACAATCAAATTGGATTATCATCCCGTATGATTGGTGACAATAAAATATCATCCCATGTAAAGATTGGGTTGTACTATATGATTTGTCCAATTATACAGTACAATCTTACTGGATCAATTAATCCAAATTTGATCCCTAATTATAGGATTAATTTAGTTAAAATTTAATTACATCATACAATAAGATTAGTACATAATTTTTTTTTTCAAAATATTACCTAAATTATGATTAGTAGCTAAGATCATGATTTCAACTAATCGTCCTGTACGATCAAGATCATCTAGTATGATTAGTTCAAATTATTTTAATGATCATAATTAGCCATTTTTAATAACTTTCTAATAAGTTGATCATATAATATGATACCTAACGTATAGTATGATTAACTAAGAAAGTAATTCTTCTAATTTTTTTCTCTATCTCACTCCATTGAGTGTGTGTCTGCACGGTCACCAAGCTAGCATACATCATTACAGGACTTGACTCAAGAAATTAATAAATACATAAATGAATTTTGGTTACTTGATATACTTTTCTGCTCATTATGAAGATTTTTATAATTTTAGATCAGGGATAGAGTATCAGCTAGAGTAAGATTGATAGAGATCATCAGGTATTTTTATTTGTATTTTTTCTTATTCTTTTATAGTCAAGAGTTTGTGATAGAATAATAATTATACTGATCTTCTAGCTATTATATATTAATTTTGAGAGAATGAATATAATACAATATTTTTAGTTATGCGATTGTTAGTTACTTTAATTAGATGTAGATTTATTATTTTGATGATTTATAGAAATTGGGATTGAATAATTAAAAAGAAAAAATAAATATATTTTTTTTTAAATTTGATTATGGGGCATTACATGGGGTATGACGCATTATGCCGCTAGGTCACTAAATTTATTTTTTTGATATCTAATACTATATTGCATTTAAGTACCCCTAAGCCCTACCCCTCTGCCCATTGTTAATTCATTTGGTTGGGAAAGATAAAGAGAAAAAGGAGAGATAAGAGAAAGAAAGTCAATGACGAGTCATTTTCGTATGACACTCTAATTATAAAAATTATTTTGATCATTGTAAGTAGCTTTCATTCTAGTTATGAAAATTATTATATTAGGTAACTTTTACCTTGTCTATTTTCAATTATTTTGATTTTTGTGATTTAATCTTTCCTAAATTTGATAAAATGCAATATATTTTGATATCACAAATTATCATTAAATAAATTTTGATATATTATATATCTTCATTCTAAATGCTTTAGTATGATTTTATTATTATTTCAAATGTTAGTTTTACATGTATGACATTTTAATTCAAAAAAATTAGAATAAGGGCATGTATAAAGTACGTAGAATCTACTATATTTTGTTTAGACATAAAATATATGATATGCTTTGTGGGGTAGTTGTGTTTGCTTGATTGAAAAAGGTTGAAGTTTTGAAAAAGATTAATTTTTTTTTTAGAGAATTTAATTTCTAGAATTTTAGTTTTGAAATTGAACACTTCATCATGAATAATATATTACCTCGGGAGGCAAAAATATAATTCCCTAATAGGTTCATATTATAAAACTTTGAATTTATCCTAATTATCATAGTTAACTATGGGAAGGATAATATATGACCCTGGAAGGTCAAAATGTTATTTGATCGAGTATTTGACTTTAATAATTTGGATAAGAAATCATTAATTTCATAATCAAAATCAAGATAATAGAACGATACATCTTCCCAAAGAAAGAAAAAATTCAATCATTTGAATATGACGATAATGATCATTGAGTTTAATTTTTTCAAAGATAATTAATTAAGATTTAAAAATTTTAATCTGGGTTTCTAAATCTTCTACGAGCATAAGCCCTCATAGTTAAATACATAGAAAACATAAGTTTCCTATGAATAATCTCGATTAAAATATGGGTAGAGATTTTATCTAAAATTTTTAAGGAATGATATCAAAGGAGTGAAGATTGAAATTTTCAATTGGAATTGGGTCAAAATTATACTCTTATTTCTAGAGGTTAAGGAAAGAAAAGTAGGAGGTGCTTTGAAATTCTGAAATAGTTTAGAGGCAGCTCGATCAGCCTATCCTATATGTTGGGCTTGAATTTTGATTGAAATAGATTTAATTTGAGTTATCAATTTTATTATAAGGTTAGGATTACATTTCTGAATATTGAGGTCTTATAGTTTGAACCTGCCTCAAAACCTGAATCTAAATTGGGTATTGAAAACCAGTAGCCCGAACCTAGCTAATGCAGTGCAAATTTAGACTTATCTTAATATGGATTGGGGAGCAGCTAACCAACTAGTCGCTTAAAATTCATGAATCTGATCATTTATGAAAGAGTGGTAGAGATGTTTAATTAAGCTTTGAGAAGTTCAGGCAGATCCTAATTGTTCCATTGACTGATGTTGGATAATTTGATGCTTAAAGTAAATGTAATTAATTTTTTAGACATTTTTAGTTTGTATCTAATGCAATGCATGTAAGTCGACTTGATGAATACTTAAATCAAATATGAAATAATTTTAAAAAGAATTAAAAATGGATTTTTTTAGAGATTACATAAATTTCCCTTGATAGGATTGTACCCTAATATGTCAAGTGGCCTACCGGAATTCGTAGGAGGGAAGGTGCCTAACAAGCTAGAGAAAATATAATATTTATGCATGAGATCCTCGGCAATCCGATCTTACTTTTTAAAGTCGTAAGAGTTTTTATGTTATTTTAAAATTTTTAATTTTGTAAAAGTAAAAAAAAAAATTGAATCATACCCTCACAAGCTTTCAATCAGGTTCTTAGCAAAATCAAAATTGGCATGCAATTAAAAAAAAGCTAGAAAGACATGCAATTTCTACTATGTAATTAATATAAATTAATCAATTAAATTAAATATTTAGGACTTAGGTTAGGGTTGAATAGATTTGTAATGACAAATGGGGTCTAGTAGAGGCGATTTCCTGGGTTAGAAAGGTCTAAATGGTCTAAATGACCACTTAGGCCCTTAAAGGGCTATTAGGTCAACCAGATTGACCTTGGGGCTAGGTCTAGGTTCAATAGTTTTTAAATGATATTTGAAGTCTACTGGAGGTGGTCCCAAGGGCTGGGGAGGTCATTTCAGTCAAATTGAATGTTTAAACCCTTAACGGGTATTTGGGTCAACGCTAGTTGACTTGGTCAATCAGATTGACTCAGGGTCTGGGTTTGAATCCCATGCATTGTTAATAGTGTTTAGGATGCATTAGAGGATGTTTCAGGGTTTGATTTGAATGGGCCATGTTGAAGTTTGGAGAAAACTTCAAATTGTCCTTAAGTGGCATTTCGATTATTTTGACCCCTAGTCAATTGGGGGTCAAAGTGGGACCACCAAAATATAGAATAATGCTTAACAAGTCATAGAATTTTGGAGAAGACTATAAAGTCAAACTCCACTGGATGACAAGTCCAATGATATAGATCATAAATATTTGAAGGTTTTACATCTCAGTTCAGTTCTAGGGTTAGAGACCTCAGATTAAGCTCACATTTGGAGGTTATATCCTAAGGAAATGCCTAATTAATATGTAATTAATAGATCTTGAATCAAGGGTCATTGGCTGGGGTTTGAAATATTTGAAAAATTATTAAAAAGGGCTTTTAGGACCTAGGCCTTCAACCTTGTATTTTGGTCTAGAATTCTTGATTTGAATTAAATTTTGGATTTGAATGTTTGAATTTGAATTACCCAAATCATTCACAATCATTTAAATGATTATTAATGATTGAATAGGGTTAAAGTTAGATTGAAAGCTGGATCAAGTGTTGAAGTCAGGGTTGAGAGGACTGAGTTATCTTAAAGTTTAGATAGGTTTGAAGTTTGAATTGGTTTGAAGTCTGGATTGATTTGAGATCTGGATTGAATCCTAAATTGAATTATATATTATTTACATATGGACTGTTATTAACTATCAGATCAATTAAGTGGAGATCTAGATGGGCCCCTGTGACCTCATATAAAAATGAGGTCAATAGTAGTGTATTTGACTTGACATGCATTCTGATATAAATACATTATTAGGACATGATTGATGATAGAAATACAAAAAATTAATATATCTATTATAGTTCATAATATTATTATGATTTCTACTTATTATAAATAATAAATTTATGACATAATGTATTTGTATCTCTACAAGAAAGGTTGGCAAGTAATTGATTGATTTAGTTAGCCAAAGTATGTAAGAGGGTGAATCGATGGGATTTCCTTTATATAAGGGTTTATGGTGTGATCCTAATACAATATACAAGATATAAGATGATAGTCAAAAGGTGTAATAACCTTTTTTTATAA
>NW_021319727.1:0-3656 GCF_001605985.2 Dendrobium catenatum | reverse complement strand
TTAGTCCAAGTGACCTCATACAAAAATGAGGTCAACAGTGTCCTAGCTTTGTACGAAAATTCTGCACAATTATAAATAAAACAGAGGAGTGTATCATTTATAAGAGATCCCAGGTTTTTACATGAAATTCCCTAAAAAGGGGGAAAAACCATAGGGCATTGCCCAGTTTAAATGAATATAATAGTATTTATAGTTAATTACAAATGACGCCCTTCCTCAAGAGAAGGCATTGGCTCAAATTAGCTAATTTACATCTTATAAAATACTTTAAATGTATAGAATAATTCAATAACATGAGAGCTATCATAAAGAGAGCATTGGCATGTTCATCGAACTAGTAGGATAATATTTGAGCAATAGATGTCAAAGGGACCATAGTTGGGCGACGATGATTAAATCGATCATAGTCGAGTTACGGTGGGAGGAGGGACCATAGTCGGTGGGTGACGAAGGTCGAAAGGACTGTAGTTTGTCAGGTGACAGTGGTCAAAGGGATAGTAGTCGACGATCAGAGGGACCGTAGTGACTGACGATGGTTATTATAGGTACTGTAATAAGCAGTTTGAGAGATTGTAGTACCGGAAGATGATTATACCAGGGACTGTAGTTGGTGGGAGATAGTCAGAGGGACCATAGTCAATAGGCAACAGTGGTTAGACAAAGGCTCATTAGTTGTGTGATGTCCCAGACATCTATAGTGAAAGGATTCATCCATAAATGATAATTACATTAAAACAAAACAAATACATCATAAAACTATAATTCATATTACGACATTTCATAATTACAAAAGTAGCATCCAAAAGAATATATATAATAACCGCTCGGGCTACAAAACAATGCATGAACCAAAACTACGAAACTATAATAGTATCTGAAAGAAGCTTCATGCTGGAGGCTCTGCACCTGAAATCAATTAACCACATATAATGAGCTTAAAAAGCCCAGCAGGTCACCAAATACCTATAACTGAAATCAAAGCACGGTACGAAAGAAATATGCATGTCTATCAGTCAAATCAATGTCAGTCACTTACATGATCATTGAATCGATGCAGATACAGAAATCTGTACAGGAGCAGTAATCAATGCATGATCGGTAAAATCCAAGATCATTAGTAGAAGGATCAATAAACAGTAGAAAAATCCACAATGCTCAATAAATCAATACATACGTCAATTCCATCATATCTTAAAACATCAGTCAAATCCAAGAGAAAATTGTCGTATCAGTAATATCAATGAAATTAATATCGTATCAATAAGATCAATCTATCGTATCAATAAGATTAATCAAATCATTGAATAAAGAAATTATCGTCGATCAACAATATCAATCGATTAAAACAATCAAATCAATACATCATGAAAATTAGTTAAAATCAATTCAATACAATAAAAGTATATTCTATATCACGCGTTCAGTGTATCACATATTATTCGGTGTATCAATGAATCAATGGTATCAATGAATCTATAATATCGATGAATCAATAATATCGGTGAATCCGTAGTATCAATAAAATCATGCAGTGACAGTAAACTCGTAAATCCACCAGTAAATCCATCACTAAATCCGTCGATATCAATAAATCAAACAATATCGATAAATCCATAAAGAAATCATAAGAATAATACTTTAAACATACAATTCAGTATAATAGTCTTACTTAACAAGTACAAGCGCTAGCTATTAAGGCATTTTTTGAGGTTAGTATCAGTGTTAGTAATCTGTTGGCTCAGTAAATAGAGTCGTCACTCTTCGCCCGTCGGTATAATCTCCTTATGACTCCCAATCGTTATATCACGTGATCAATAGAGGATAACACCAAACTCTTTTTAAAGGAAAGTCCGTCGGACCACCATCCTGTACAGGTCAATCAATCTCCAACCAACGGTTCAACCAGACTTTACTTGTATTTCAGTAATATAATACTAGTAGATTCAATCATATATTCACATTCATATACATATCATTAATACATTGTAATCAATAAACACAATTAACTCAAATGAAAAGAATCCTTAAAATATCGTACAGTCGACAAAAATCCTAAACAGGATAAAAATACATAGTTCCAGAAAATCACCAAATTACCAGAAATCAAATAAAATATAATTTCAAAGCTTTCATTGTACTGAAGCACTATTTTTCAACATCCAGATAATTTTCTACTCGATAAAAATCCCACATAATTCAAAATACCCAGTGAAAACTTTCCAAAAAATATTTAAAATGTGCAAAACAATTATTTCTATAACATACCAAAAGTTACGCGGTAAAAGTTTCGTCAATACAAAGATATGCAAAAATTTCGGTAACAGAAACACAAAACTGAGCAGAAAAATACCAAAACTTGAAATCTTTGAAATCAGAAATAGGATTCAGATTCCTTACAGTGAAACAAACAATTCTTCCAACAGCGGCGTTGGACGAAAATCGCACCGCGACCTCCAAAACTAAGCTTTCCTCTTCTCTTTCCTTCTCTTTCTCTCTCCTACTTTTCTCTCTCTTCAAAAATATCTCAAATCGTCTATTTAATGAACTCGATCGTCTAGATGATGTTTTCCATTCATCCTGGGATGAAGCTCTCTGGACACGAGTGCACAAACGATGTCTGATTTTGTCCCTAAACGATGCTCTCGAGCAAAAATTTTGTTCAGTTCATCCCGGACGAACTCAAGTTCGTACAGACGAACCTGCACTTTACTCAGTTCGTACAGATAGTTCGTATGTAATAACCATACAGATATTCAAAATTTTCTTCAGTTCGTCCATACTAAAGTCAGTTTGTACATACTAACTGCACCCAAAAAATATGAAATTTTGAGGGGTTTTACAAGTTGTCTGCCTATGGAGGATCAACGACGATGGTCGATCAAAGGTTCAACAATGGTGGCCTGGTGGCACGAATTCATTGTTTGTGTTGCTAGAGTGATGCTCTAGGATTCTTCAAGCTCCAGAGATCTTCTCTTCTTCCTCATCATTTCTCTCTCTTCACGTAAAGAATGGGAGTCTATTTATAGTTTTTTGGGAGTGACATGCTTCGTAAATATGGAGAAGATCTAGAGCAATTCTGGAGTGTTCCATCGGATGGCCTATACTAATTCCCTTAATCATGAATAGTTTATTAAATATTTAAATGCATTAATGATGTTAGTATTGAGTGGTCTTGTGCTCCTTAGATTAGTCTCTTATATTAGCTCAATTATATTATAAACATGTCATATTTAGATATCATTTGGTCATCCAATTAATGCTATGAAGTTTTCAAGAATGCTTTGGTCCTTTGATTTTAGCTCATTTGGCTCACATGGGACTGAATTTGGTGTCATTGAGTTTGTCTGCTTGAGATGTTCAATTTGATTATAAGCTTACTGAAATTGAAGTTTGGATCTGTGAGAGCTCGTTCCTTTGATTTGCCTTCCAAGATCTGATTTTCCTCCCAGGATCGTCCGGGGCGATATTGAGATCGTCTAGGACGATCAGTGCAGTGAATACAGCTGATTTTCTGGAGTAGGATCGTCCAGGCCGATTTTGGATCATCCTGGGACGATCAGTGCATGGCACAAGTCAGAGAGCAAATAGTCCAAGAAATTAATTATCGGCCTGAAATATTGTCCTGGACGATTGAATTTTGTTCACATCGTCCTGGA
>NW_021319726.1:19128-23989 GCF_001605985.2 Dendrobium catenatum | reverse complement strand
CGCGGAACCGCGGATGAAGGCCAGCGGTCAGGCATGACAGCGCGGAACCGCGCGATCTGGACCGTTGATCAGTGGGATCAACGGTCCAGGACGTCCCTGGAGCTTGATCACGCCGGACCAAAACCCTAAAATGAATTTCATCTCGTTCTCTTAGAATACACGATGGAATTCCACAAAATTTTAAACTTAAGATCTGTGTATGAACAGAAATCGTGGGGGATGCTTGGATTAGCTTATAACATGTTTTGTAGAAAACTATTTATCCCTAAACTATGTGACCTATCCTAAGGGATTTTGAGAAATTTTACCTTCCAATCTTCGAAGTCTTGATACGGCTGAGCTTGTAGACTTTCCTCGTACAAATCTTTAGTTGAAACCGCAACCAAACGAGCCCTGGATCGGTCGGATTAAAGCTTTGAGCGTCCAAGCCTTCGGGTCGCCAGAATCTCGCCGCCGGCGAGCTTTGACCGTCGGGATTCG
The DNA here is from genome assembly GCF_001605985.2 of Dendrobium catenatum. Classification (NCBI taxonomy): domain Eukaryota; kingdom Viridiplantae; phylum Streptophyta; class Magnoliopsida; order Asparagales; family Orchidaceae; genus Dendrobium; species Dendrobium catenatum. The sequence goes on along the minus strand of NW_021319726.1, from coordinate 23,509 downwards.
ATGGGGGAAGGTGGAGGAAGGACGTGGGAGCTCTCACAGAAAACCTCAAGGCCTCAGAGGTATGGAGCCAGAGCAATTGCAAAAAGATCCTAATTTTGACCTAATTTTGGCTATTTAAGGCTCCTAATCCTATGATCAACGGCTAGGATCGATCCTAGATGAAATTAGGAGGGAAATTAGCCTCATGAGACCGTGGTTTGAAATTTAAAATGAAGGGAATTGATTTTTGCATTAAATGAGCCCTTAATTCCACTTAAATAGGTGATTAAGACCTATTTAGAGCCATGGTTGACCAAGTCCATGTTTGAATTGGTCAAACCAATCAAGGGGGGTCAAGGGGATGAGGGATTAAGCCATGAAATCCACGGAATTAATTTATAATTGATTTTAGGCTTAAAGGGGCCAAACTGGTCAACCTTGGTTGACTAGGTCAATTGGGTTGACTCAGGGTCCAAGCCTGGGCTCAACAAACTCGACTCGACCCAATGAGCCTATTGAAGAGGGTCTTGGGGTATAACTTGGTCAATTTGACCAAGTCAACCCTTTGACCAAGGGTTTAGGCAAAATTGAGGTCAACAATCATACATGACGATATGCCTATCATCCTGGACGATAATGTCGGCAACTTACATTAATGAGCTCATTTTTAGCTCTTCTATTTAAGCTATGACAAGGCACTTTGTAAGTGTCTTTAGCAGCTATTGTAGCTACGTTCTTTTGGGGGAAACTTGAAGATAAAGCTTGAAAGGGTGTGAGGTAAGGATGGAGTTTGAGAGAGGGAGAAGATCCTGTGAGGGGGGACTCAAGGGAGTGTGGAGGGGATTCCACATGGTTGCTCCGGCAAGCTCGCACCTGAATACCGTCGGATTCAAGGCTTATCTCGATGAAAGTTCACCAAAGAAGAAAATATCTTTGGTATCAAAAGACCCGGCGACTCCGCCGCACCGGGGAAGGTGGAAGTGATTTTTTAAGGGCTTCTCCGCCTAGTTATAGGGGATAAAGGAGAGACACTTAGTTTAGTGCAATACTTGGAGGGTGCCTCCAAGGAGTAGATGTAGGTCAATATTTGACCGAACCACTATAAATCTGGTGTGTTCTTTCTTATTATTGCTTCCGCACTTGTTTTTTGTGGTGATTTTGGTTTGAGTTTTATCTTTGATTTTAAAGTTATCCAATTCACCTCTCTCTTTGTCAGCCTTGGGCCAGTTCATAAGGGCTTAACATCCCTAATGAACTTTCAATTTGTATGTGCTATTAAACTATGAAGAAGTTGAGCCAATCTTAGAGTAAGTTCTTGTATAATGTCAGTAATGAGTAATGTTTATTTAAAATACTAAAGTATTATTTATCACGAGGTATTTTGTAAGCAATTTGCCTTTGACATATTCAAGGGATATTGAGCAAGTTATTGTAAATGAATTTCCAACTTGGTTCAGATCATATGTGAGCTCATAAATTTTAAAATTTTAATTTAAATTACATGTTATTTTTATTACAAAAAATATTAATATTTGAAAATTTTTCTAAGTATAAAACCTTAATAACAAATATTTCGATAAAGGTTTGCAAGCACTATTATGAGGTCCAATACGAAAAGTAAAAACTTAGCCAATATATATAGTGAATGGGTTCAGATTTCATACTAAGTCGTGGAGTGAAGGAAGAAAAACTGAAAATTATGGAGTATGTGTTATAGGAAACACTCAGGAAGAAGATGAGTGTGATTATTAAAGTATTCTGAATGAGGTTCTTGACCTGGAGTACCCAGGATAAGAAGAGAATTTTGTATGCTTGTTAAACTGTCAATGATATGATCTAGTACAGCATAGAGGCACAAGGGTTCATCCTACGTATTGTTTAGTCGATGTAAAACATAGTAGAAGTTATGAAAAGTTTAATCTATTTGTGTTAGCAAATCAAGCTATTCAAGTTTATTTCAGCAAATATCCAGTAGTCATAGAGATAAACAAGATTGGCTAGCTGTCATAAAAATAAAAGCACGGGGAATAATTGATCAATAATATATTGTAGCAACTGCACATCAAGAGGATGAGATGTCAAGTTGTAGGCCTATTGAAATTGAGGAGATGCCAACTACGACTTATAGTATTGAAATACAGTTATAAGATGTGAATAGTTCAACTAGCTCAGGCGAAGATGAGAACGAGGATGAAAGTGAAGATACGCTGGAGAGAAATAAAAATAATTCTGATTCTGAGTAGTTTTTTGTAATTTAGAATTGTAGTTTTTATAATTTAGAATTGTAGAACTTTACTTTTGTAATTTAGAATTGTAGAACTTTAGAATTGTAGTTTTTATAATTTAGAATTGTAGAACTTTACTTTTGTAATTTATAGTATTCTGATCCTGTTGTTGTACCACCACCCTACCCTGGCTACTTCCCTCCTCCCTCGACGAGTCCTCACTTTCCCTCTCCAGATCAGACACATGCTACTACATTCTATCAATATTACCCCCCACCATCATCACAGGCAGCAAGTCCATCCACTGGTCCTCACCCTCCTTACCCCTACCCATATTATTACCCATATCCTGTGCAGCTAGAACATGGTGGACCATCTAGACCAGCAAAGGTTGGCGCTGGGGATCATGCAGCTGCAATAGATAAGCATCAATATATTGAGCCTGAGGGCGAAAAGTAAGTTCAGTTTATATTATTAAGTTGATTATATTTTGATATATTATATGTTATTGACAAAAAAATAACCTGCAGCTTCAATCCTTCAAGGCCACTTACACACAAGATCCGGGAAATTATAAAGAACAAATTTGATGCTCCTTACTTATCCTGGAAAAAGATCCCAAAGGAGGTTAGGGGTCGGTTAGTTGTCAGGGGGTTTGTTGAGAATTTAGGTATACTTATTGGTTATGAATCAATATTTGATTTAATTTGTAACTACATCATGTTGGTTATTGCTATTTACCCTAATTTTACAAAAAGATTTTAGGTGGTTGTCCTGAGCATAGCAAAATTTTGAAAGGTAGAGAAAGCTACCCAGATGAGTAGCTGTCTCACGGGCCTGTCATGGGACATTCATAAATGCCAAAGTGCTGGACAAGCGTCCCATATGGATTTAGAGCAGGTTATTGTTCAATGAGTCTGATCTGAGTAGAGCTTATGGACCATATGAATTCACAAAAAATAACAAGTAGAAGAATTAAAAGTATGAACATAGCCTTCTGACATTGAGAGGGGTTTATAAAGCTCTCTTGCATAACTGTGATTTCTGTTCTCATACCGAACAATAGAACACAATTGGTATGGTTTTAAATTAGTTTATTATATAGTACATTATTTCTTATAGTAATAGTATATATTATATATATAGCATATATAGTACTCTATTTATATATATATATAATATATATTATATATATTATATATAACTGATTCTTCACAGTAGAAACAGTAGCTTGGTCGGATGCGAGCCAACATCTGAGTTCATAACAATGAACTCATCAACATCAAAGCTGCCTATAGTGGGTGATGAAAAGGCTAAAGAGGCTCATGTGAAGGTATAATTTTAGAAGTTTGAGATATAAATTTATTTTAATAAAACTAATTGTATATCAATATATTTATGGATTTATTCTGGCAGGATGATTTTTCGTATGGCAATCAAAAAGTTAGCAGTCCACTGGTGAGAGGATCATCTTCAGGATCGACCATGATTTTTTTAGTATCCACATGGTCAGATGTTGTTGTGAAGACGAGGGGAGGGTATATGGCGGGTCACAGGGTATGCTTATGAGGGCAGTTCATTCACCTCAACATTTTTGATTCAAGTGGAGCTGAAGAAAACTGTAAGCTAGAGGTTGCAGCACTGACTAGAGAGATTGAAGAGATGAAGAAAAGAGTCAAATGATAATGCACGCAGTAGTCTTGCAATGCTAAGGACAATTGAAAATCAGAGAAAGAAAGAGCAAGAGAACAATTAGTTTTTTAACATTAATAAAAAACAACTATAAAAGCGCCACATGCATTCCAGACATCGAGATATGAATGAGGAGTAGCACTTTTCTTTTTTTCTGAAACTTAATGATGATCTGATGGTAAATGCTTTTTGGTTGAACTTTACTAAAACTTAGAATTGTGAACTTAGACTATGTGAATTTGGTGAACTTGTGAACTTGGTATTATATTAAGTATTAAGTTTGATGTTGTTTTAACTTATAGTAAAGTATTTGTGATCAGCTTGATTAAACTACTAAGTGGGATTGTGATGCCATCCTTCAAATTGTTGTTTATGCTTTCTGCTGCAGGTTCGATTTAGGTGAACTCACCTCAAATATGAGGGCCGTCCGCTGCATATAACTTCATATTTTTATTGATTTTTTCTTAGAATTCATTACAAGAACC
>NW_021319726.1:0-14363 GCF_001605985.2 Dendrobium catenatum | reverse complement strand
TCGACTCAACTCGAGCTGATTTGTGCTCGAATTGAGCATAATGGGCTTGATTAAATCAATCAAAGGCCCTCAATGACACTCGAACGAAAATCGAGGTCAACATCAATGAATGAGCCAATCAAATTATTAATAGAATATTCATTCAAAATTTTTAATTTACAAATAGCAACTACTTTGGCATCAAACTTATCAAGAAGACAACGTAGAATTTTATTGACTTTTTCAAAGTTTGAAAATTCTTTATCTAAAACATATAATGATGTCATAATTTGAATATATATATTTATAAGATTTTGTAAAGTACTTTAAAATTACCTATCTTATTAAATTCTAATTTCGGGAGACCCACTACATGAAATTTTAGATACATGGATTCTATGCATGAAGAGCAAATCATGGGGGAGTGGATTAGTGGATGGTTGAGTTCCAATCATTCACTAATCACCGTCATTAGTTTTAATTACATTTTTTTTGTTCGTTGTAGCTTGCATGTGTAGGTTGCACCACGAGCACTTGGTTTAGGCTCTCCTAGATCTAAGGACATGGCGTGTTTACTGCTTTTATATGTTTTCCATGCATTATTACCTGTAGGGTTAGTGTAAAACTCCATTTAAACCCATATAACGTAGTGACACCTTAAGGACAAAAATTAAGGACTTGTCTAGCAAACTTAGAAATTTTCTAAGGGCTAGGATAGACCCCGGATTGATATAAAAACTTTAACACTTAAACTTAGTGACATTTGAAACATCCCAGAATTTTCTAGGAATTTTTAGGGCTTTTTAGACCCCTTAACTAACCAACCGTAATTAACCTACTAAATAAGGCCAGGAGACCTTCAGAAAATTACAATAAATACATCTTAGGTCCAAAAAATTACCTATAATACCTCAAACTGACCAGAATATGATCCTTGACCTTAGATAAATAGGGCCCCCTAGTTTGACTTTAGGTTGACCCCTAATTTGACCATAGGTGGAATTTACCATTTTGCCCCTAATAATTCATTAAAAAATATTAAAAATCTCAAATTTTCTCCAAACACTTTGAAACACTTTCTCAGGTTATCCCTGGCCTTTGGGAGTGATTCCAATTAGTTTGGAGCTGATTTGGATCAAAATGATAAAAATAGCCCTTTATTAGGAAATTTAAAAAATTCCCTTAATACCCTTAACTTAGAAAATTCATAACTAATTATAGAAAATCCAAATTAAGTAAACTCACTTGAATTAGACTCCGATTAGGGCCTAATATTTATTAAAAATCTTAGATTTCTAAGAAATGGCCTAGATTAGTAAGTCAACTTTTTGGTCATCCGTAATTCATTTAGGGTCCGAAACTTAGAAAATTCATAACTATTCCTAGAAAACTCTGATTTTAGGGTACCACCTGGCTAACTACTCCTCTTAAGGTCTAATATTTTCCTAAAGTGTTAGGAGACCCAAACCTAGCCTATTTCCTATAGTGACTTTTTGGACCCTTAGTCTAGTTCATAGGAGGACCTGTGACTTTCTAAAATTGGCTAATATCACTTGAACTTTAAATATCAGTATCCTAAGCTCTTAAAACTGATCAACAAACTAAAATAATTAAAATGGACCCTAATCCACTAATATTTGAATTTCAACTAAAATATCCTTTACAGACCCCCAACAAACCTGAACTCTAGATAACTTTAACTAACTACCCTGCTTAGGACCTATCCAAACCACATCATCCTTACACACACATAGAATTATTTGCTAGGGCACCACTTCTAGATATAGGTTAGGCCGATGGGTTTTATTTTTCTGCTGTGTGCCAGAGCTTTTCGATGGTTTTCACTACATGCTGTATGAAATTGAATTGGTATGTTTGCTTACTTTTACTGCACTGTGGATGATGTGATGAGCGCTAGGTTTACCCCTAGGTTAGGAATGTCATATATATATATATATATACTATTCTTCCGTGCAGGTGACCATGCTCAAGCTGACAAAAGGGGGGCACCGTTATGATTTCTAATACTGTCTTATGCAGGTGCTTACTCAGCCCCCCTAAATAAATGAGGGATAAATAAAAACAATTATAACTATTATAGGTGGAGCTGCTTAGCCCTTATAATTAAGAGCATGGCTTGACACAGAGTCAATGGTTTGAGTTATTTTTATTTCCATATATAACTATTTGAGATTTTTTTTAGGATAACCATGCAGGTCCTTCAGAATTTTTCTGCTTTATATTTGATGTAAAATTTGTAACATTTGTTAAGAGTTATGAAAATGGTCTTTGTGTGTGGATATTCTTATCCCACTTGAATCCCAAAAGAAGAAGGCATCCTCATAGGGGAGAGTCTTCTTTCATTTGGGAGATCGAGTGGGATGGCTTTAGATATCTAATGAGAAAAGGCAATGCCCCCTATCAAGGGGGAATTGTCTCTTCGTTTAGATATTCAAGCCACGACGGATCCAAGGAGTCCAAGGAGGAGAAATCCAAGGAGTCCAAGGAGATCAAGGAGGAGAGTTCAAGGAGTCCAAGGAGAAGAAGACACCCAGAAGACTGAAGAACAATATCCCACTCAAAGTCATTTGCGTCTATCATAGGCTTAAAAATTTGGGTTGTTGGTAGTAGTGCCCGGCCACTTTATTTTTTGAATATCTGGGTTGTAATAAGGGAAATTTGCCTATGGCCATTTAGTTGATTATTATGGATTTATATTGATGTGCTTTCCTGATGTGCGCAGTAGAAATACTTACTTTTTCTAGATTTCTTTCTTGCATGTTGCTTTTGTTTTCGCCTGGATTTCGTTAGGCTCTTTAAGGACTGCAAATTCTTTTCTACTCATAAACCAAAATTTAATATTTAAGTTTTAAATAACATAAAACTTAACGAACCTAGGGAACTACCGGAATCGTCCGGGGTCGCATGCATATTATTGCATTCTTCTTTCCTTGCTATAAGACATTTCCCTGCCTGCAGGTAGAGTCCGGATAATCTGGTCTATGAGGATGAAGTGCCGGACCTAGGGAGACCTAGTCTTTTCAAAAAATTATTTTTTATAAGCCTGTTTTTTTAAATTCTATAGCATTCATGAGCTGACATTTCAACTAGCATGCATTGCATTAGTAACAAACTAAATAAAATTTAATTGCATTAGCTGGGAGCATCTGACCCACATAAGTCCAGGACCACTTAGGAGATCCTCTAGATGTCGATCATATTTCCAAAGAACTGTACCACCCACCCATCTTTTATAGCTGACTTAATAGCATGGTTTTAAAGTGACTAGGTGGTTAGCTGGCTCCCCAATCCAGGCTGGGGTAAGTCCCGGTTTTGCACTGCATTAGCTAGGACACGGGTCTTAGTGTTTCGTAGAACACTAAACCCAACATAGATTTGGGATTCGAGGCTACTACATTCGGTCTCGTAGTATGCCTTAAATAGTAGGTAGGTCCCTTCTTTTCAGGGACTATAAATCCTACTTATCCGCGTCACAGGATAACGCCACCTCTATCTCTTCTCTCACGCATATAGTTGAGTGCTTGATTTTCTTTTCCCAGTTTCTCTCTAGTGCCCTAGAGCCTCCGAATGCTGGTATGAGCCATGCATGTTGATTCAGACCTTTGGACCTTTCTTCCTTTTGGATAGGATTTCCTAGTATATACCCATGTGCCAATCCCACTTTGGGAAGGGATAATGTATGATCCTTAATCGAGAGTTTTCTCAGGCTCCGTCCTGGGATGTAATTAACTACGGGGGCTTGCGCCCGTGGGAAACTCGGTCCCACATCTACTAAACCCCATTCGAACTGTTGTATTGGATGGGGGAAACTCGTGACTAGGTCGTGTATATTACTACCCATCGAGGTGTGTTGGTGATAGCCTCTATCCTCAATGGTTAGTCGTATGCACGATCCAATCTGTCCCTTCCAATTGACCCATTCGCGCGGTGCTCTTTCGGAGGTCCACACGCCCAGAATAAGAGCTGTCCGATGTCCAATCATCCAGTGTATCATCCCGACCGATCCTGTGATCGTCCATGATAATGTGATCGTGCAATCAAGTTTTAATTGCTATCCTTAATTACTATATTAATTTAGGCATAATTGTGCTGAATCGACCAGGCCGATCCAGGACGATTTCCTAGATATCGTCCTAGATGATGTCCAAAAATAATTAATACCTAAATAGATATGATTGCTTATTCTTTTCTAATTTGAGACTATCAACCCGGCCGATACAAATATCGTCCAGGATAATGAGCTTAAAGATGGATGTCTTAACCTAGATACCCTAATTAGGATTTTTATTTTGAGCTGATCATCCAGGCCGATGTTGGGATCATCCCGGACGATGTGAGCCAAAATAGAGAACTCTAAAATAGAAATAAGTGAGCAAGGTTACAAGCAAGCAAACCCTTATAAACCAAAAACTACATTAACGAAAATTATAAATATAACATGTTTTGCCAAAACTTGAGCCTCGTAAGGTGCACTGTAATCCTAAAATGTTAGTAAACACAGAAAGTAAAATATATTACAAATACAGGTAGACAACAGAAAGTGAGCCATAATATTTGTTATTATCAAAAGCATAAACTCATAGGCTCGAGTTGCAACAACTATTACTTATTCACATGCCTGTACTCATTCATATTACTTGCATTAACAATATAACTAATTAAAAATGCCTAAATCATTATTTTTACTCAAATTATACAATATGTAGTAAAAAATGTTTTAACTAGTGAAAATACAAAATTATATAATCAAAATTACCAGAATAATCAATACTATAATATACCAAAAGTTATATAGTAGAAGTTCACTAAAATCACAAAAAAAAAAAAATTTTGATCTAAGTCAAATACTTAATCCTAGAATCTAAATCATAAAAAATAGAGATAAGATTGAACAATATATAATATTCAGAACAATTTTTGTAGAAGCGGTGAAACAAATTGATGGACAAAACCCCACTTCTTCTTAGTAAGCCAAATGACAGAGTGATAAAAATGGTTAAGTGGAGAGAAATTTTATCTTAATTTTTTTTCAGTGCCTAGTGCTGCAAGGTTCCAACCCAACACTACAACATTGTTGACCTCATTTTTGTATAAGATCATCAGGACCAATCCAGACTTCTATGGGTTGATCTTTTGGTTGATAATTAACAAGTTATTAGTCATCTAGGACTTAATTCAAACTTCAATTCAATCCTCAATCCAAACTTCAATCCAATCTTCATTCAAACTTTAATTAAGTATTCAATTAAACTTCAATCAAGGTTTAATCCAACTTTGATCAAAATTCAAACAACCTTAATCATCCAGTCCACATCAATCCAGAATCACTTGGAGTTGTAGCCCTGCACTATAACTAGGTGACGTAGTACATTGCCCATCTCAGTGCACTAGCACTTAGTAATGACCACTTGATTCCCTCTATCCAATCACTAAAAATCACCTCATAGATTGCTATTGATTTGGATAATTTAAATTCAATAATCAAACTCAAAATTGCATTTAAATCCATAATTCAATGTTAAGGCCCATGTTCTATAACCCCTTTTGGGTGATTCTTTAGTCATCTCAAAACCTAATCAAATGACCATCTATTCATGATCTATCAATTACATATTGATTAGGCATATCTCTAGGGTTGAAGTTGAGGCCAATCTAAGACCTCTAATCCCAGAAACTTGATTGAAATCCAAAGGCTGCAAAACCTTCAAATATTTATAATGTATGCCACTTGACCTTCAACCTTATAAAATTTGACCTTGGGACCTTCCCCAAAACTATTGACCATGTCCTTAACCCTTGTTATGACATTTTGAACATAAAATTACGCTTTAGGGGACTCAGGTTGACTAATAGTTGACTAGAGTCCAATTGACTAAAATACCCATAAAGGAAAAAATTGAATTTTTCTCCAAACTTCAGCATGGCCTATTGAAATCAATTATTAAAACCTCCTCCAATGCATCCTAAACATCATTAGGAGGGCATTGGACTCAAATTCAAGCCTTGGTTATGCATGGTTGATTAAGTCAACTCATGTTGACCAAATTAACCTTTAAGGGTCCAAATGATCATTTTAACACAAATAATCATTCCAATGAATAAGACCACCTCCATTAGTCTCAAATCACTTATTTGGACTTGTTGGATCCAAACCCAACCCATGGGGTAATCAGATTGACCAAGTCAACCATGATCGACCAAATCAACCCTTAACATACACCAACATCAAATTCAATCTCTTAAGCCAGTTAAAACCAATTTAACACTTCCAAATCCTTCAATTGTACATCTTACACATGTCAAAGTTTTTCCCAAATTTGACTTGGTCAAGTTAATTAGAGGGGTTAAAACCCTCTCCATCTTCATGCATCTGATCAAAACTCAATACATATGGCTTCTAAGACTTGGCTAATCACTCAAGCAGCAAAATGCACCTCCTTAATTGCCACATTATCCCCATTGACTAGTTTGACCAGTTAAATTGTCAAACGTGCTCTCACATGGGCTTAAGTGGTCATGTCACCTTGGAAATCCATTCATCAATTAAAATTTTGCTTTAATCTGCTGTAGAACAACACACTCCACTCCCAAAGAAGCCTTGGTGTAGTCCCTAACCCATGCTTAAGGCATGGTTTACCCAAATGAAGAAAAAAGTATGTGGTGCCCTCTCCATATGAGCCAAGGAGTCCCTCTCATGAACTAGCCTCCCTCCTCCCTCCTAGCTTTCTAATAGCCTTGGGGGACACATGGCATGCATCCAAGCCTCCACTAAATGGATCTAAGCCATCCATTCCAAATGTAGTGAGTTTAAGTGTAGAGCTTTTAACCTAAAGAAAATAACTCAGTCTAATTCTTCAAAACTATGGGCATTTAAATTTTAAGTTCATTTTTGAACTATTGAGTCTAAATCAATCTGAGTTGTTCGATGTTTCCTCCTGTAATATCAAATGGCCCATAATATGCCACGTCACCCTAGGCCTATCCACAGACGAATGTGGGACTCAAATGAGCTTATTTTTGTTCTCGGGTTAACATGTGGCATAATCCAGTCTGCCAGATCAATCCGTGTAAATTAGATGGCCCAGATTCTATCTAACATGGTTAAGTGAGTGACAACAGTTCTACACATATCTTGCTACATGTTACTCACCATTGCTGCCACCGTCACACTGTTGTTTTGTCAAACCAATCATTGCTACTGATTAGCATAATGGCATCGATTTTTTATTTGATTTAAAATTTCAATTTAAATGCCAGAACTTTAAAAATTCATAGAAAATCCAATTTTTCACCAAATTAAGTGATTTTTATGTCATATGAAAGGTGTTAATGTCTAGTATTTATTAAAATTAAAATTAAAGTACTTTAATCACTGAATTATGGGTTATTTTAGTTTGTTTAAATTTTGATTTTGTCAATTTTCTCATAATCTAGTGGTCAAATTGGATGCAACTTTTGGTGAAAAGTTTTTTAGCATCTTAGGCATCCCTTGCATTTTTCTTAGGTCCAGATGCTTCTTGGATTTCTATGGTGTGAATTTATAAAGTAATGAGTACATTTTGGATCCAAAACTTTAAGAATTCATAACTCTCCAAATTGGTAGAATTAGGCTATGCTTTTTTGTGGTGTGCTTGCATTTGTGTTAGGGATAGTTGGACAAATATTCAAACCTATTGGAACACTGGTGACACATAAGAAAAATAATTAAACTCAAGGTCTAGACAACATGAAAAATTCTTAAGAAATTCTACACACATCTAATATGGTTGAAACTTTATAACATTAAACTTAGTGATATCTCACACCTTATGTTCAAATTTCAATAAATTTTGAGCCCATTAGGTCAGAAATTAGCTAAGTCAAAATTCAGCCTTTTTAAGTACCCTAAAACTTCAAAAATTACAATAAATTTAAATTAAATAAAAATATAAATAATATGTCAAATTGTTAAAAATTAAACCCTCTAACTAGAAAAGTTAAAAGACCAATGATTGGACATTTAATTTGACCTTAATTTTATTTTTAAGGAAAATCAATATTTAATTAAATTAAATATTTTAAAATAATTAAAAACTCCAAATAAAATTCTATCACTTAAGAACAATCTCATAGGTCATCTATGACTTTTGAAGTGATTTCATGAAGTTTGAAATGAGTTTAGAGAAAAATCATTAAAACGCTCTTAATTAAATAATTTAATAACTTAATTAAGTACCCAAAATTTAAAAATTCATAATTAATTATAAAAAATTTCTAATTGCCCAAACTCAAAGGCATTAGACTCCACTAAGGGTCTAGTATTTATTAACAACATCAAACCTCTAGAAATCAATCAAAGTCAAAATGTCAACTTTTTGGTCAATTAAAGTTCAAATTGAACCTAAACTTCAAAAATTGATAAATTAATCCAAAAAAATTCAAATCTTGCAAACTTAGTGTCTAATTACTCACTTTAGGATTTAGTATTATGGAAAAAAGTCAAAATTCCATAATTCATCTTAAATCAAAAAGTTAATTTTTGACCCCTTAATTTAATGGATTAAATAATTCCAAAATTTTAAGAAAATAATTAAAATTCCAAAAACATCAACTAAATACTTTTGTTTTAATGATTATAAATATTATTCGATGATTATTTACTTATTATTACTGCTTTATAAATTGCATATTTTATTATGTGTCACTAATTATTTTTGGTATAACATACACTAAGAAGAATTGAAGAATCCAAACTCAAGATAGTGTTGTGTCAGAGTCTAAGTGAGTTTGTAATTGATAGTCTACACTTTTTTATTTTCTTGATTCATTTTATGTATTAAGTGTATCTTGACTAAGCAACCAAGCATAAACTCGCTAGGGGGAGAGAAATTAAATACTTAAAATTTTTCATTAATCATACTATATGATATATATCAAACTATTTAATATATTCAAATAAAAATTAATTCAAATATTTATCAAACCAAATTAATTAAATTTAAATATAGAGCTAATCATATGGTATGACAACTAAATCATATATTATAATTAGTTATTATGAGAAATCCCTATGTTGAATATTTATTACTTAAATTAGGTAAATTTAAATTTTAAAATTTGAATTGATTATACTATACAAATAATTTCATACAATATGAACATTAATTAAAATTGCCTATTTTAATCCTTGGGATTAATGAATCGAATCAATATCAAATATTTATTAATGATTGTATTATATGATTACGATTAATAGAGAGCTTGCTGGATGAATCTTAGTTCATCCTAGATGATCTGTAATTCAATTAAACTAATCATATTATATTATATACATCATACAAATGATTATAGAAGGAATTAAACTAATAATATTATATTACCATTCATCATATAGTATTATTAGAAGAAGAGAAATGAACTAATCATACTATATGATCTAAATATCATTTTGTACTATCAAAATAATTAATTTAAAAATTAGGGGTTTTATTTGCCCACTTTATAAACTCAACATAAGAGATAAATAAAATAGAGTTTGAGTAGTAAGAGTTATTTTCTTTGGGAGGGAGCTTTGGAGAGTGTCCACATCACAAGATAGGAGAGAGAGAAAGGAGGTGAGGTTGAGGGAGAGTTTTTTTTTTTTTTTGAAATAGTCAAGAGGTGTGAAGGGATTCACATGATTTTTCAAGTAAACGTGCACCTTGGGTCCTCCTATTTTGTTAGTTAGAGCTCTTGAAGAAGAGCTATAGGAAGAAATTAAAAGTCTTTGGGAAAAAGACTTGCTAGCTAAGGAGGCTAGCGACATCATTTTCCCATGAATGGAGGTGAAAGGAGGGATAATATCTCTGTTATAGCTTGGTGCGAATGGAGGGATTACATCTCCACTATAGCAAGAAGCTGAAAGAGAGAGCAGCATCTCCATTATAGCGAGGAACTAAAAGAGAGACCGACATCTCCACTGTAATGTGGTGCTAAAGAAGGGATTAACATATATGCTAAAGCAAGTAGCTAAAGAAGGGATTAGAATCTCAACTAGAGTAGAGCTAAAGGAGGGATGACATCTCTATCTAGTTGGGAGGTGGATGGTGGATGATTCTTCATAGTCTGTAAATAAATTTTCCATGTGGTAAGGGAGAAGGGATTCTCTGTCTAGCTGTTAGCTAAGTAAGAGTCGCTTTAGTGTAATACACAAATAAGAAGACCTTTGGGGAGTGGACTTAGGTCGATTTTGACCAAACCACTTAGAATTATGAATGGAGTAAAAACAGAGATTTATTTAATGGTCCATCGAAGATCATGATTTATGAAAAATATCTTAGATGATTTTCTTGTTCTTTTAAAAATGAAGATTATATGTGTGTTTCTACTTGTACTAGTGGAAAGAAAATTTGGGATAAACTTTGCAAAAATTATGAAGGCAATAGTGAATTAAAACAACATCACATGAATCTACTTTGAACTGAATATGAATTATTTCATATTTAACCCAATGAATCTATTTCTGATATGTATACTTGGTTTATAGAAATCATTACATAATTATATACTTTGGGAAAGATATTCCTAATTTCAAAAAAGTTAACAAAATCTTATGTTGTTTACTTAAATATTGGGATGCCAAGATTACTGTAATTTTTTAATCTAAGGATTTGAACTCTTACCTTATTAATAATTTACTTGGCTCTTTGATTGCCTATGAGCAAAAAAGATACTCAAATAAATGCAGATACAAGTGAATGAAAAAAGGAGAAGACAAAAGCACTCAAAATAGACAATATGACTAGTAGCAAATCAGGTTCAGATGGGATTGAAGACATAGCATGATGAACATATAATACAAAATATTCATGAAACATAAGTAAAAAGCATCATAGTGTAATGACATAAGAACTCAAAGTTAAATAAGTTTACCATTAACGTTGTTTATTATGAATACAAAATCTAGGTAATAACTTATATGAATACCCAAGCTTAAAGAACCACTCGATGAAGGAAAAGGGTTAGGAGAACATTAATGCTCAAAAGGGTAAATAAAAATTTCAAAAGATTTTTTGTGCAAATTTTTATTCAGACTCATCATAGATATAAGTTAAAGAGGAGGTAACCAATTTATGTCTCATGGACAAAAATACCTTTGGTGACTTCGACAGCGATCAGGTCTGTAATTTTTTCTATGAATAATAATTCTCTCTTTTAATTAAACTAAATGAAACTTATTAAGAATTAGAAAAGTAGAATTCGCAAATTAAAAGAGAGAGTTCAATAATGTAAGAATAGTATACCAATTTGATTAATAATTATTTAAACTTAGTTTAACTAGTCATATTACATTAGATGAAAAGCATTAATCATTAAAAAAAGAGCATATTGCATTAAAATAAAATCATGAGTTTCAAAATAAAAAGCATATTAAATTAGAAGTATCATCTAAAGAAGTAGAAGAAATAGCTT
Organism: Dendrobium catenatum; assembly: GCF_001605985.2. Taxonomy (NCBI): domain Eukaryota; kingdom Viridiplantae; phylum Streptophyta; class Magnoliopsida; order Asparagales; family Orchidaceae; genus Dendrobium; species Dendrobium catenatum. Next base: position 2,933 of record NW_021319726.1, on the reverse strand, counting down.
TAAAAATGGATTGTAGTGAGCATGAGTCATTAATATAAGTAGTTATATATAAAAGTGTAAATAAAATTTTAATAAAAAAAATAATTACACTTAAAGAAAATGAATCAGAGCCTGCACTCACTGAAAAGCCACACATTAGAACACAACTTGCATAACCATATTTCAAAAGAAGATATCACTTTTCATATAGATTAGTTCATCTATTTCCAGGAATTAAGTGTTATTCTTGTGGCATTTTAGGGCATATTGAATGCACAAAATCCACCGTTGATCATATATGATTTGGAGGCTTAAAACATTATCGACACAGCTTAACATACATTCATTGCATAATAAGGTGGAACCAAAACCCACTCGGGTTATCAAAATTAACCCTTGATTGATGTTGTGGGTGTGCTCTCACAAGAGATCTAGTGAGAGCATGTGACACCTAAACAGTGGATATTTATGACATATGATTGGAGATATGAAACAATTCATCACGTTGGAAGCCATGAGTTCAGGAATTGTAACACTTGGAGATACCATAGAAAAATATTAGGGGTAAGTACTATAAGTAAGGCTCCCAAATTTTATATTAAAAATATTTTGCTAATAGAAGGTTTAAAACACAATCTCTTATGTATCTGTCAGCTATGTGTTAAAGAATTTAATATAATTTTTTTTCTACAATATGCTTACTAATACTAAATGGAAAAACTATTTTAGATTGATTAAGAATTAACAATATTAATTTATTTCTCAAGTCAACTAACACGAAAGAGTCCATTTTCATCTTCATAGAGATGATTATAGAAGTAAGTTTCAATGTGGAGATCACGAGAGGGGCCATTGATATCTTGGGATGGGTTTAGTGCACTTAGCCCTGACCCCATTACTTTTGTAGACCATGCCTTATTTTAGGTTTAGGTTTAGGATTTTTATCTCTATGAGTGACAAGGCTGGATGGGTTGGATCCCTTTCCTTTAGTGACGTGAATGAGGAGAATCCTCTTTGGAAATAACTTGAATTAGCCTTGATCAATGGGTTGACTAAGATTCAAAATCGTTTCAAGTTAGTTATTGGGCTAGGGTCATCAACAACAATTCATGATGTTTGAAGACTTCAATATATTCTATGAAGTCTTGGAGGATGGATTGATGGAGCTCTGAGCTCCTAGTCCATTGGTTTTATTTATATTACAGAGCTTGGTTTGGTTGTGAGTCTTCTAAGGTTTCGTCATGGTGAAACCTTTTGGATCATCTGCCATATGGCTTGATTAGTGACTGGGTTATTTCCAAGTATCTAGAGGAGATTGAATGAGTAAAACACATAGCATGAAGTTGAAGTTTCCTTACATTCAATTTGTAATTATCATAATCTCCATTAATCATGGTTCAACCCTTAATTAACCATGGACTAAATAGGATTAGCTAGGATGGAAAATGATTGTTAGAGTTATTACATTAGGTCAATAATTAAGTGGAGATTATTTCCATTAAACTCCATTTCTAATTTAATTTTCTTTCCGTTAATATCAATTGAGTCTAAACGAGTTAGGTTCATCTATTAGATTTAAATGACCTTCTTTAATGGTTAAAGTTGGTTGCACTGACTTAGGATTATGTCCTAACATTCAAATCTATAATCTCTATCAAGGGTTTAATCTAATATGGTTCTTAAGTTAGACTAGTCACTTTCAAAAATTTTAAAGGTGTTAAATTATGTCAAACTAAGCTATATTTCTTTCCCTAACATCATTATCTAGAATCAAATTCAATGATTTTGCTTGATTTTTTCATTGGTGAGCCTAACTTACTTGGGAAATGGGTTTCTTCTTCATGGGAGATTTTGACTTGTTGACAAATTATGGTCAAACCCATGGCCAAAATGTGTTGACAATAACTAAAACATATTATACTCGTTATAATTAAGCTTGATGTCCGTTTGGGTTCATATGAATCAAGTGAGATAAATTTGGGTTAGTGAGCTCAGTTGAATCAATTATCTCTATGATGTTATATTCCTTCTATGGAAATCACATGTTGAACTTGTAATTCAATTGAATTAACCATTTTAGAATTAAAGGATGATTTGGCCAAGTTCAAATCTTAAACCATTAAATAAAATTCTTTAAATTTGGCCTCTGTGTACTGATCGGCAAATTTATTGGATCTTTTGGGACCAAATATTTGTTTTGACTAAGAATCATTCTATGAAATTCTTAGTGTCCATTGATTTGAATATTTCATGGTCTTAAATTCATAAAATAATGGTATATCTAGATGACTAAGGTTTGGTTTTTATACCCAAAATATAAACCATGGTCCAATCAAAGGGCTTTATGGGTCTAATTGTGTATAAACCACTTAGGGATATCATAAGAAGGTTCATTTTGAACAAATGGAGCTGATAAGGTTGAATTGCTCTATTGGGTTTTAAATTGATGGCTTTTCCTTGGGTGATATGGTCACTTTGGGTAATATGATCCAATTGGATAAATTAGGCTCATCTAAAAAACAACAAGCCTATATAAGGAATTTGGTTAGGTATTAGGGAATCTTTCTCAAAATTGACAAATGTTCCTATGAGATCTAATGTTTATTCGGGTGTCTGTTAATCTAAATATGGGTTACATTAATACCCCTAATCCTAACGAGATGACTCCTATTAGCAATCATATTATGATTGATTGAATGCGAAAGAATTTGAACACTCTTCATTAAATTATATCTATTATGAAAAATTAGGGTTAAGTATTGATGGTGTTTAGTTTTAAGATTGAAAGGTAAAACCATTGGTGATCTATGGGCTCCTCCTATGCCCACTTCTATATCCAAGAAAGATCATATAGACATTCTAGAATTACTTTTTATCTATACTAATCAAAAGTTAAACCTGGAATTCCTAGTCAGGTTAAGCTAGGAAGAATTCTATTTAAAGGTCTAAGATTT
>NW_021319725.1:1138397-1161152 GCF_001605985.2 Dendrobium catenatum | reverse complement strand
TATGGTGCAAAGAGCTCTAGTTATCTTCTAACATGTGTTATGTTTATATTATTTTATCAAATATTTTATGCATCTTTTATCGTTCATATAAGAGCATGTGTTGTGTTAATTATTATCTGTGCTTCTTTATTTATATTTTATTAAAATTGCCATCATGTTTACTTTTACTTTTAATAATGTCTTATATTCTTATTATTCAATTAACCTTAGTTTAAATGATAATTTAAAATTATGCAAAATTAGGATAATAGTAAAATCCTAGATCATTGCTCAAATGTATAATTCTTGTACTTAATAAACTGGAAAAACTAATAATTAACTAACTTAGACCATTTAAGTAATTATTTTATTTAAAATGATAAGTTATATATTTATGTATTATTTTTTGAAATAAAGATGAATAATTAGAATTAAATATTAGATATGAGTAGATAAAATTTAGAAATTATACGTAACTCAAATTTGGAAGTAGTAATCTCATTAAATCTTTACATAAAATTCAATAAGATTATAAAAGGGTTTAACGCAAAAATGATATTAAAAATCATTAACTGTATACTCCTTAAAATAAAAAATAAAAGGAACTATGAATGGATGAAATAGAAAAGATGAGTACAATCATAAATTTATAACACTCAAAAGCTTAGAATCTATTTATAATCTTATACTTTAATTCATAAAGGATAACATAAGAAAACTAGTATAACTGATTGTGAACTAATGAAGTTTCAATTTTAACTACTAAAATATCTATTCACTAAGATATAATTTTCACTTTAAAATAAAAATAATTAATATTTAAATTTATAACTTGTGAATTAAAAGTAAGCAATTATAAGGATGTCTAATTAGTATAATTTTAGTATTTTTTCAAACTAGAATCATAACCTTATACATTTTAATTACTTCTAGTATGTCATGTATTTTCTAATAATTTAGTAATTTTAAATTATCAAATTTTTTTACTTTAGTTAAATATTTAATAAGAATTGCAAAATATTTATTTGCTTGAAGATAAACAAGATTTTAAACTAGGGAGAATTTGATAAGTATAAATAATAAATTATTTTATGTGTTATATTTTCAGTGAAAATTTATTGTTTTAGTTGTGTTGTATAGGAAAATACAAAAAAGGCACAAATTCTAAGTATCATTCAGCACCACAGCTTTCGTACAAATCAACATTGTAAAGTGATCAAGGGCAATGTTGGAGTGCTACAATATTGGCATGGTGACGTTCACTGCTCTATTTGATAGAAATGGTCAGCTTTGCAACCCCAAATTCAATACTTTTAAGTGTCATAGTGTCACAACCAATCACGCCTCGATGCCGAAATTACCACTATGGTGCCATAATGTTCAAAAGTTAGTAGTGTTGCGAAGTAGCAATTGTAACTTCCAGAAGACACGATCTATTTATGAAATGATGCAACTGTTCACTAAGTAAATGATATACATCAGAAGGCACCATGACACAACAAAATTATCAGTGCAACAATAATAACTAATTTTATTACCACTGTAACACTAATCTTTAAAGAGTTGTAGCACTAGTTGCCTAGTTTGTATTTATCTATAAATATCCATTATATTAAATTTGTAAGTGAGTTCAGTCACTTGTTTAATTTAAGTACATTTCATAGTACTTAATTTGATTTCTCTTAGAGAAAATCTAAGAGAGACTATGGAAGTACTATAGATAATCATTAGAGTAATTAGTTAGTGTTTGTTAAAGCAACTCCATACATTAAGTGTTAATAATAAATTATTTTATGTTTATATTTTGAGTTAAATTTATTTTTTTAGTTGTGTTGTATAGGAAAATACAAAAAAGGCACAAATTCTAAGTATCATCCAGCACCACAGCTTCATACAAATCAACATTGTAGCACCATCAAGGGCAATGTTGGAGTGCTACAATATTGGCGTGGTGACGTTCACTTCTCAATTTGATAGAAATGAAACATCGAAATGGTTAGCTTTGCAACCCCAAATTCAGTATCGTTAAGTGTCATAGTGTCACAACCTATCACGCCTCGGTGCCAAAATTACCACTATGGTGCCATAATGTTCAAAAGTTAGCAGTGTTGCTAAGTAGTAATTATAACTTCCAGAGGACACGATCTGTTTGTGAAATGATGAAATTGTTCACTAAGTAAATGATCTACATCAGAAGGCACCCTGACACAACAAAAACATCAGTGCAGCAGCACTAATTAATTTTATTACCGTTGTAACACTAATCATTAAAGAGTTGTAGAACTAGTTGCCCAGTTTGTAGTTTTTCTATAAATAGCCATTGTATTATATTTGTAAGTGAGTTCAGTCACTTGTTTAATTTAAGTACATTTCATAGTACTTACTTAGATTTCTCTTAGAGAAAAATCTAAGAGAGACTAAGGAAGTACTAGAGATAATCATTAGAGTAATTAGTTAGTGTTTGTTAAAGCAACTCCATACATTAAGAAAGAAATGTAGAAGAAACACATTGATCCTTCTTGGTGATATCATTCTCTTGTATTTTTGTTCATCTATGATTTTAATAAAAAATAATTATCTTATCTTTTCTTTCTTCTCTGACTAATTCTATAGTTTTAGATTGATGATGTAGAAAAGAAATTAAGTACTTACGAAGATTCTTATTCTCTAGAAGTGAAGTGATATTTTTAAAATTATCTTATTCTTTATTTACTTCATATAGTGGACATATATGTAGTTAAAATCTGATATGATGTATTACCTCGATGGACGAATGCAAGAGCAACCAGGAATATTGAAATAGTATATTTACATACCTAGTTATAGGATCTAAAAAATGCTAGGTTCTTACAAAGATGATATAACTATAGAAGGTCAATAGATATCATTTTCACCAATACAAGCTCGATAAAGATCTAGGGAATCATGTGCTCAGAATTATTTTAGTCATATAATTTTATAATTAGCATAAATAGTAATATTTCATTATTCAAAAGTATACTTTCTCATGGGTTTGACACTCTACTCTATCTTTTTATTTCTTAACTTGACATATTTACTTGCATATATTAAGTGGAGTTTGTTATTTTTATATATTAAATAAAATCTAAGCATTCTTTATGGGAAATAGAGCCTTTAATATTTTTATAATTCAAAATTGCACTCCACAGCCCCCATCATTCACCGATCATATATCAAGTTATTCCTAATCTATTGTGATGATCTGGTGATAATTAGAGATCATTTAGTACAAAAATAAAAAAATGCAAAAATTCTCTTATTAAATAATTAAATAATAAATGATTAACTTTAAAAATTCATAATTAAATAAATAGAAATAAAAAAAAAAGTTTGAGTGTTTTGAATTCTAAATAAATAGTAAAACATGATAAAATAATAAATTAAGAAATTTAACCTTTCACAAAAAGTCAAATATTGGTCAAATTTAAATAAATGAATAAAATTATAATGAATAAATAAATAAAGTATAAAGTAAAATTAAAAAATAATAAAATAAAATAAATTATAAAAATTAAAAAATAAATTAAAAATTAAATTAAAAAAATATTATTTATAAAATAAAAATGAAAATAATAAAAAAACATAAAAATGTTAATTATCAATTAAAAAATGAGTCAAATTAAATAATCTAATTTTAAGAAATAAAAAATTTAATTCAAAATTAAGTAAAATTTTAATATTTTAAAAAAAGAAATAAAATAGAAATTATAAAAATAAAATAAAAATTTTAATAAAAAATTAATCATTAAAGTTTAATTAAAAATAATAAAAAAATAAATTTAAGTTTGAAAAAATTTAATAATTCAAAATAAAATAAAAATCAAAGATGAATGAAAAAATTTAAATGATTTAATTCATATAAATTAATGTAATAAATAAAATTCAATTAATATAATTTAAATAAATTATTCTAAATGAACTAAATTAAATAAAAAAATATTAAAATAATTTTAAATAAAATTGGACTATATGCATTTATTTTTTCTTTTTTGAATGAAATAAATACCTTCATCTTTAAAAGTGTAGGACTTATTGATTAATAATTCCGATGTAGGTAGAAGTAATTAATTTCTGTATTTCCTTAAAATTAAAAATAAACAAACTTTAGCAAATAATATTCATTAATAAATGTAACTAATTAAAACATAAATTTAAAGCAACTCATAAACTCAATTTGTAGATAATGCACACTATTTCAATTATGTACATCCAAATCATTTAACTTAACACAAACATATAACTAATTGACAGGACAACCAACTCCAGGCTTATGTTAGGAGCGATATTTTGTTGTGTGCATGTTTACTATCATGCACTTTGATTTGTTATGTGAAGTGATGTTCTAATGGATGTGTTAAGATGTGAGTGTTTAGTTTTTTTACACTCTATGATGTAGCATGTGTAATATATATATATATATATATATATATATTACACTACTTGTATACAAACCCCTACAAGTGTAGAGTTCTTTTTTTAAATTCAAATGTAAATTTTTATAGAGTTTTGAAGTCTTAAATGAAGTTGTTTTTTATATAATAAAGAAGTACAAAGGAATATTTCTTCCATGAAAATTATATCTTTTGGAATTTTTTAGAAGTATGTTCAAATCCTGGAGAGCTTAAAGAAAATCTGAAGAGACTAAATAAACAACTTCATATTGCATAAACTTGCGTCATCTGTAGGTTTAGAAATTCAAGATTATTATCATTGGAGTTGCACAACTATACTTTATTTCAAACTATGATTTGTATTTTAAGTGACACTGGCCATAGATACCTTTTTCTTTATTCTTTTATACATATGCTTTTATTTATAGATTAATTGATTGCATATGATGTGCGGAGTAAAAATTGATTTTTTTTAGGTTTCTTAATGGTGCATGTGCTTTTGTGTGGACTCACACATTAGGCTCCTAAGAATTCTATGATATTTATATTTAAAAAAAACCAACACTTATTTTTCTATGACTATAAGATGTATTTAATTTTTCTACTATGTATATTATACCAACATAAGCCAAAGATAAGGAAGGGGCAGCCTAAGCGATGGGGCCATCCACTATTCCATATGGTTTAGGTTAACTATGCTAACAATGTTTTTTTAGAAAGTCGAACATGTAAACTGTATTAGTCACATATAAAATATTTAAAAGTGAGGGAAAATTTAATTTCAATTTGCATTAATTTGGTGCATTTTTCCCCTAATATCTTTGAAACCCTAATTTGAATTCTAAACTTTAAATACTTTACTCTTGTATAAATAAGGGCATGCTTATCATATAATTTGTTAGACTTGAAATCATGTTCTTATAAAAGCACCTAGTTGCTCAACTAGTTGTCCTCTTTAAGCAGACATAAGCCTAGTTGCATAATTCATGTACTTCCTCTTAGGAGTATAATCTTCATTATTAGTAAATAGTTAACTTAAACATAAATTCATTCTTGTTATAAATAAGCAAAGCTCAACTATAATATAGGTTGGGGTTCTTCTAGGTATCCTAGAATCTCAAGTACTCTCTACCTTTCTTCCTTTGAATCTAGAAATAAATATTCAAATTTAATCCTTTCCATCTTTATAAATGTTGATTCAAAACCTTTCCAACAAGCATTGTAAACCAATAAAGATTTAATCACTACTTTAATCAAGAGGTTTCTCAAGACTTTTCCTTAGACGTAATTAAGCATAAAGGATTACCTTTATGGGAAACATAAAGCTAAAGTAAAATAAATCAATTTTATTTTTGTTTATTGAAGTAGGAGAAAAATCTTTAGGCCATAGATAAATTTCATCCAAGTTTATTTTCATTTTCAAAATGGTAGTTGAATATCACTTTAGCTTTCAAGATATTAAGATATTCACTATGGTGTGTTTTATATAAAAATAATAAAATCTAATTTTGTTTGCAAAATGATTGTAAAGATCATTTTTATCTTTTAAGATGGTATGCTATTTTTTATGTAAATTTCGTTAAAGAAATATAAATTTCAAAATCCGTTGGCAATATATTTTCCTATAATACTAATATTGCACCCTACTAATCTAGAGTACACTCTAGTAATCATAAACCTTCAATCACACCTGCAAGTATTAGCCTAGAAATGGTAATATTCAATACCCAATTTAAAGATTTTTTTAACCCTGCTACTCTTTACATACTCTATGCAAGAGATTTCACACCTAAACTAACTAAATAACAAAAACTTATTGTGTTTTCTCTCATGTATTTGAATTTATGGGTACATAGAGTAATGACTTATGAGATGAATTTTCACCCATGAGGGAAATTTGGCAAGTCACAGACTTCACTTAAGGTCCTTACTAAATTTTTTCCACTATAAAATGAACCCTACAAGATGTACTAAACTTAAAAGGCAACTAGACGAATAGCAAAGGAAAAAATTCAACCATGAGAGCTTGTATTTGTCTATTTCTAGCTTTATGAACCATAAAGAAAAATGTTACTTTAAGAATATTCATAGATAAAATAAAAAATAATAAGGTCATCATCAAATATCAATTTTTTTATTTTAAACTAGAGGGCATGCTTGATCTTATTGCTAACACTAATTATTTTTACAAAATATGCTGGAAAATTGGATACCATCAAATCAAGATCAAACTTGGAGATGTATGACAAATAGAAATCAAACATTGAATGTTCATTATAATTAGCTTCTCATGCCTTTTGGATTATCCATTTCCCTTATCATATTCATATTGTTAATGAATATGAATATGAAATTATTTGATGGCAAATTCTTATTATTGTTCTTTAATAACATTCTCATGTTCAACCTTGATGAGAAAACACACCGTGACCACCTAAAACTAGAATGGACTTGGTTAAGAAAATCCATGTTTATATTAATCTTAAGAAATGCTTTTTAAAACAAATCATGGTCATCTTTATTGGTTTTACCATGACTACTAAAGAACTAAAGGAATATAATAAAAAAAAATTATGATATTCTTAAACATTCAAACTATAATAGTTTTATAGATTTCTCCATGGTTTAGTTACATTTTATACAAGGTTTATTCAAATTTTAAGAAAAATTATAGATCCAATAACATATATCCTAAAGAAAGATAATTTTTTATGAACTACATTTTCTCAAAGATCCGTAGAGAAAATAAAAATTTGTATGACCTCCCATATTCATGGACTCCAAAAATTTAACAAAACATTTGAAGCCACCTGTGATGCTTTTGGTATAGATTCAGGAGGCATACTTAATTAAAATAATCACTCGGTAGCTTTCTATCATCATAAGATTATTGACACAAGATAATGGTATTCCACATATGAAATAGAATTATATGCCATCATTTGATCTCTCAAATATTCAAAATATTATTTATTACACAATTAGTTTACTCTAAACATTTACCATGATATATATAAATTCATAAGTACACTAAGAAAGCCATACTACAAGAATGTTAAATAGGTAGAAAACCTTTAGGATTTCACCTTTGTGCTTAAACATAAGCATTGGATAAATAATAAACCTGCAAATACCCTATCAAGAATTTTTTATTGTAATCCAAGAGAGTGAGCTTATGTTTTGATGATAACAAATATTAATAGACTTATCTAGTTTCTCTAACTTATGATTATTGCTTTCATTTTTTTGTGTGTACAAACGTTTTAAGTACATCATACACCAAGAACAGCCAAAGGATCAAAGCTCAAGACTAGGTAGTAAAGGAATGATTTTTATAAGAGTATATATTTTTATCTTTTCTTTAGTCAATATAATGTACAAAAGTGTATGGTAGCTTAACAACCGTGCACACACACAAAGGGTGTGAAAATAAAAATATTTTATTTTATTTGTAAATCATACTATACGATCCTAATCATATTGTATGATATAATACTAGAAATGTTAATTAAATTATTTTATTTCAAATGAGAAAATATAAATTTGAAATATAATTAATCATATAATACAAATACCATATTGTACTAGATAATTAGCTATAATAAAAAACACTGCCGTCGAATCTAGCTTACCAAAAATAGGAAAATTCTCCTTTCTACCCCACCTTCGAATCTTACTTTTCACCATCGAATTGACTTACGAATATGACTATTTAAACAATCTTAAAGGTATTCTACCTATTTAACATTCTTGTAGTATGGATTTTTTAGTCTACTTATGCATTTAATTATATGGTAGTAAATGTTTAGAATAAACTAATTATGTAGTAAACAATACCATAAATATTTGTGAGATTAAATGATGTCATATAATTCTTTATCATATGTGGAATGTCATTATCTCATGTCATTCAGATTTTCATAATAGAAATTTACCAAGTGATTTTTTTAATTATGTATGCCTCTTTAACCTATACAAGAAGCATCATAGACGGATTAAAAATTTTTATTAAAATTTGTTGAGTCTAAAAATAGTGGAGATCATAAAAATTTTTATTTTCTCTATGGATCTTTGAGAATATATAAATCATAACAAACTTATCTTTAATTAGGAGATCAGTTCTGGGATGTATAATTATAATAAAATTTGAAAGTTGAGAAGGTTATGAGACACAGAACTAGCTCGAGGTTCACCAAGAGGTACTGAATTGGTTATTTAAAAAAAAATAATCACTAGAAAAATCTTTTTTGTAATTTTGAATTCTTTGAAATAAATATTTTGATCATTCTATGAAGAAGCTAATAAACTTAACAATACTTGTAATAACGGTGATAATAATTTAATCAGCTCAATCTAACATCAACCACAAATTTTTAACCAAAACATTATTAGGAAAATAAATTGCAGAAAATAATGTAGAAAGAAACTCAAAAAGAGCTCACCAAAATTTTATAGTGGTTTCGTCATCCTTGACATACGTCCACTCCACAAAGTCTTCTGCTCCGAGTATTGCACTAACACAAAGTGATACTCCTTTTGCTCCCATAACAAGACGGAGAAGATCTTACAGACTCACTTTCATAAAATCTAATGCGACGGAGTGCCGAAAGCTATGTCACCTTCCCTGGTGATCGTAACGGACCTTCAATTTATTTTATCCCTCAAGGAGAAGATAGAGAATCAAAATCTTTTTCTCCCTCTTAGAGAAGGCAGCATACCTCCAGTCCTTTTCTCCCACCTGGAGAAGGTAGAGTATCTCGATGACTGACTTAGAAGCCTCTCTCCCAAGAGCACCTTCAAGGGCTCACCAACACTACATGAGGAGCAAGGGTGTAGCTAGCCTAGAGAAAGTATGTGATCCCCTTTCACTTCTCCCTCATGCTCAACCTTTCCTTCTCCTTCATCACAAATCTTGAATCTCTCACAAAAGTTTCTCTCTTAGAGTTCCTTCAATAGTCACATAATTCTCTCTTATTACTAGAGTTTCTAAAAGCATTACTTAAGTATTAGGCTTCAAGAAACCCTAAAAATTCAAGTTTTTCGTCACATTTCATACGATATGATTGGAATTCATACAATATGATTTGTTCAAAAAATATAAATATCCAGTATAATGAAAACAATCGCTCAGATAAACTGTTCAACTTTTTGAATACATGGTATAGTACAATCCAAATATCATCTAGTATGATCTTTATAATTTTCTCTATTCATACAGGATTATTCATAGGATGATTGAAAATTGTCATTGTCAATCATCTTGCACTGCTATCATCACACAATATGATTAGTTGATTTTAAGTTGGCTGTTAAGTACCATATGAATATCATATAATATAATTAGTTCAAAAATCATGGTTTTATTTGGTACGATCTTTGGGATGAAAATTTTTATCTCTGCCAATCATGTGGTATGATCAAGTTTGTATCATATGATTTGCTATCATTAATTAAACCATATTTTAATTGACTAATTATGTGGGTTCATTTAGGTAATATTTCAATTTTTTGTATAGTATGCAAGAATCACATCGTACAAAATGATTAGTTCAAAATTTAAATTTCAATTATCTTACTTAATTTATCTAGTGGCTAGGTATTTACATATTTTAACAAATCATACATTACAATTTGGATCATACAATATGATTAGTTTATAGAAACAAATTATTCAATTAGTCGTTAAGCCCATTCTCTCTATAATTGATCATATAGTAAGATTGGAAGATGTACAATATGATTAATACAAAAAATTTTCACTTTAAATATTTCTTACTCCCCTTTTTTGTGTGTACAACCAACCAATTATATACACTCCTATGCAGTTTAAAAAAAGAAAAAAAAAAGAAAAATAAAAGTACAAACTCTTTTACTTGACATCCTATTCTACCTACTCTTGAGCTTCCAGTAGCCTTGAACAGTGAATATTTTACCTATAATATTAGTGCTTATAGACAAAAAGAATATCTAAAATATTCACTGATGAAAAGATTAATTTCATCAATAATGTTTGACGGCATTAAAATTACAGACTAGGGGGTCTTGAATTGAAAAAATCTCTTCTTTTTTAATGATGTCAAACTATATTTGTAGAGAGATAAAATAATATTTTCTTCTCCTAAGCTCCCCCTAGGTTATAAATTTAAAAATTAGGGGTTGCATTTTTCTTTTAAATATCAAGAAATAAAATAGTATAAAATAAAAAAATATAAATAAAACTCTATTAAAATAAAACATACAACCAAACATATATTTTCTCACCCATTTAATATCACTAAAAAGTGGAGGTACATTAAAAAGTTAATATTACAAGATAGAAAAAGAAATAAAATATAACAAATAAGCACTAAAAATAAGACTGTTCTAATTCAGGTGGTGAAGGTGGTGGTGGTTGTTGAAAGTATGTATGTTTGGAGGTGAATTGATCTTCAATTTTAGAAAACATATATTTTCTCAGCCCATGTCTTCCGCGTGCTATTGTTGTTATTTTTTAATGTGATTAATAAAGCCTAGTTTTTAATCGCTTGAGCCTTTGAATTATGTTTTCGTGAGGGTAGGCAGGGTAGGCAGGTGCAGGTGGTTGTATTATTGGTCGTTCGGGTCCACCACCTACAGGAGAAGTTTTCCCTTCTTCATCAAAATCTGGTTTGCCGTGCTCTTTACCTTGATCGAAAAGAGTAATAAGGAAGCATTTATATAAAAAATGGAATTATTATTAGAGAAGCAGGGTATTTGATTTCGTATTCTCTTTTCTAAGACATAGCTTATGATGTGTCTTAGTGCAATATTTTGCTTTCTTCTTATATTGGGATGTTGAATTAGAGTCATATTTTTTATATAATCAATAATCATCAAAGCTTCATCAAATTAAGTATTGGACATTATAAAATAGTTGACTCAAGATAGAATTGTAGCACTAAAAGTTCAAATACCACTTGTGCAACCTATGGGTTATGGGCCCACCAGGCTTCTGTTGCACCTCTCTGATACCACTCAAAATTTTCAAGAGATTGTGATACATCATATAACTAGCCTGAGGTTCACCAAAGGGGATGTGAATTGGTTATTTAAAATTATTGTTATAATAAGATAAATATTTTTATAATTTTTAATACTCTTAAATAAATAATTTTTTCACCTGTTTCAGAAGCTAATAAACTTAACAATACTTATAATAATGGTTATGAAAATTGAAATAATTCATTCTAACATAAACTAAAGATTTTTAACCAAGCAATTATAAAAAAATATATATATATAAAAAAGTAAATGTAGAAAGTAAAAATTAGAAAGAGCATACTAGAAATTTATAGTGGTTTAGTCAACCCTGACCGTTATCCACTACTCGGAGTCCTTCGCTTTAGGTATTACACTAACCCAAAGTGACTCTCCTTTTACTCTCACAGCTAGGCAGAGGAGCCCTTACAGACTCACTTTCACCAAACCTGATGTAGTGGAGTGTTAGAAGATAAGTCACCTTCCCTGGTGATGGTAGCAAACCTTGAATCATTTTTCTCCCACTTGGAGAAGGTAGAAAATCCCAAGCTTTTCTCCCTCCTGGAGAAGGTAACATACCTCCAATCTTTTTCTCTCTTATAGAGAAGGCAAAGTACCTTGAGGACTTGATATAGAAGCCTCTCTCCTAAGAAAGCCTTCAAGGTCTTACCAAGGCCAGAGGCGCAAGTGTGTAGGTATACTGGATTAATCATGTGATTCCCTCATAGTTTTTCACCCTCACGCTTATCCTACTTTATCCTTCCCCTCAAACATTAGATCTCTTTTAGAGTTCCTTCAGCAGTCACACAATCTTATCTTGTTACTAAAAGATTTCAAAAACATTGCTTAAGTATTAGGCTTCAAGAAACCCTAAAAAATTCAAGTTGGTCATCACTATTCATATA
The DNA here is from genome assembly GCF_001605985.2 of Dendrobium catenatum. Lineage (NCBI taxonomy): Eukaryota > Viridiplantae > Streptophyta > Magnoliopsida > Asparagales > Orchidaceae > Dendrobium > Dendrobium catenatum. Next base: position 1,148,860 of record NW_021319725.1, on the reverse strand, counting down.
ATAATATTAGAATTTATACAGTATGATAAATTTTAAAACTATACTCGTCTAATATGATGCAAACAACCATTCAGATGAAATGTTCAACTTTTTGAATTCATCATATAATATGATCCAAGATCATCTTGTATGATCTATGTGCTTTCTCTCTATTCATATAGGATGCTTCATGGGATGATTAGAAATCATCTTTATCAACCGTCCTGCACTGATATCATCGTACACTATGATTAGTTGATTTCAAGTTAATCTTTTAGTATGATATGAATATTGTACAATATGATAAGTTTAAAAATTATGGTTTTATTTGGTACAATCTTTGAGACAATCAAATTTTGTCTTTGCTAATCCTATGATACGATCATCATCGTACATTACTATCTACTATCATTAATTAAAACATAATTTGATTGGCTAATTATGGGTGTTAATTTAAGTAAGACTTTAAATTTTTGTACAAAATAAATCACACTGTATAGTATGATTAGTTCAAAATTTAAATTTTTAATATCTTACTTAATTTATCTAGTGGCTAGTGTTTTCAAATCATAATGAATCATACAATATAATATGGAACATACATTATGTAATGTTCACAGAAACAAATTATTCAATTAACTGTTAAGCTCATTCTCTCTATAATTGTTTTTACAGTATAAGTCATATAGTATGATTAATACATAAAATTTTAAATTTTAAATTTTCTCACTCCCCCTATGTCTTTGAGCATAGTCACCTAATTGTATACACTCTTATGTAGCCAGACTCAATAAATAGAAAATAAAGAAAGATAAAAGTACATGCTATTTTACTTGACATCATATTCTACCCAATTTTGAGCTTATAGTAGCATTGAGCTATGCATATTTTACCTATAATGTTAGTGCTCACAGACAAAAAGAATATCCAAAATATTCCCTGAGAAAAAGAATAATTCAATTAATAATATTTGTCATCATCAAAATCACATAATAGGGATTTTGGATTACAAAAAAGGTTTGAATAAACCTTCTATAGAATGTAACTAAACCATGGAGAAATCTATAAAGCTCTTAGAGTTTGGATATTTAAGAATATATAACTTTCTTAAGTTATGTTTTCTAAAAATAATTCATATTGTATGATCTTTTAAATAGTTGGCTAATAAGGTCAGATAATTAAGTAATCAAATTGAATCTAATTGATTATAGATCATGTTGTATGAATCACCTATGAAGTCTTTGAATGAAGTTTGGTTCATCTAGTATGATTGAAAAAATTGTACTATATGAATCACCATAGGGCTCTTTATATGATTTTTGTTTATCTTATATGATTCTATACTATAATATTATTCATTCATTTAGTATAATCAGTTAAAGAACATGAATTGATCATGTTGTAGGCTATTCATCATATAGTGTTATAAAAGGAGAATTATATTAATTATAATGTACGGATAATCATGATTAAATTGAAAATTAGGATTTTCTTGGAGCCTCTTATATAAAAACTCTTATTTTATTTTAAAGTGTCTTTTTACAATCATAGGGTCCAATATTATGTGAGAAAGCATTAAAAATAGGGCTCCACGCTATGGAGAGAAAGGATGAATTTTAAGAGAGAGGGAAAAGGACCTTATGGGTGCAAGGGAGTGTGAGAAGATTTTTTCACACGGTTGGTCCAATGAACTTTCACCTAAGCTCCTTTATAAGTCATGGTCTATCTATGGGAAGCCTTCTATGTTGAAGGGCTTGAAAAATCTATCGCACTATTGAATAAAGGGATTTGGCTGCTCCATCCACTACAGGAAAACCACTGATCTGTTGTAGATTTACATCAAGCTTTGTGATAGAATAACTTTTTGACACAAGTTTGGAAGTTATTTTTGTCGTAGATTTTGTGATGTTATTGCGGTAGATTTTAGTCAAAATATCCAACAAAAATTTGTGATGGATTTTCTACCACAATTCCATTACAAATCTATCATTATTAATTTTATATAAACTAGCCCCAACCCTTTATTTAATTCACCCATTCGTTCTCTATTTGATTTGTGCCTGTGACCTCTCCTTCTTTGATGGCTTTCCACTGCAATTCTGATACAAAAAATTTCTAATGGATTCACTCCATCTCAAATAACATTGTGAGCTGCATTTTATCATTGGATAAAAGTCCTTTGTAATTCTGATGGAAACTATTATTTGCGGCATATTTAAAAAGGTTTTTATTGGATTTTTTGTGGCAGATTTGTTTACTGCAAATAATTAATTTTCCTGTAGTGACAACACCGTTTATGAAAGGTATTTGACTACTCTACCTCATAGGGGTTGGTAGAAGAGATTTTTCAATGGTTTTCCATTTGCTATGGGGGCAAAAGGAGAGACACTAAGGATTTTGTTCAATACTCAAAGTGGAATACGGGGAGTCGACGTACGTCAAAGTTGACTGAACCACTAAATATTTTTGGTGTATATGTTATTATTTTTTACCACACTTTACTTTCTATATTTTACTTTCTTGTACATCCAATTTGACATTGCTTTTGATTTAAATTTTGCATGAAAAGAAAAATAAATTCTATAAAATTAAAAGAAGAAATTTTTTTATATTTATTTTTCTACAAAATTAAAACTGAAAAAATAGCATTTGATTTTTCTAATTATTAGCCTCTATATTATATGATCTGATTTTGAACTTAAGGTTAGAATTTGTTTGTATTTTTCAAAAAGAGATTTTGAAGAAGAAATTTTTTTAAATACACCTCCATCTTGGTGTGCCATTGTAGTTCAGTGGTCTAACAACCACAAATCTAACTTTCAATTAGTACATAGTAGTTTTTCTTAATTAGTGGTTTAAAAATCTTAAGAAAAAGATCCATGGAATAATTCAGAAATAGAAATACTATGTAGGATTACTCAATAACCCGTCCAAAATTATTTGATAATATTCCATTTAATTTCTAAAAAATTTGTAAATCTTCTTTCTTGCAATTGATTAACTACTGTATGTGGCATATGATACAAGTATGATATTATGTACCATGCCATATTGTGAATGGTGTAAAAACTGAGATCTATTTTAATGAATGGAGTATGGAAGAAATGGAATATGTAAAACTTAATGTGAATTGTTTAAACTATTTTTTTATTCATTAAAATCTAAGGATTATAAGTGTATTTCTACTTGCACTACTTGCAAGAAAATATGGGATAGGCTTTGTGTTACTTATGAAGGAACAAATAAAGTGAAGCAATCCAATTTGAATTTATTGTTGTATGAGTACAAACTATTTTTCAAGAAATCAAATGAGACTATTTTTGACATGTATAGTATGTTTACTAAGATTATGACATCATTACATGCCATTGGTAGAGAACCATGAAATTCTAAAAAGGTTAATAAGATAATGCATTATTTTTTTAATAGTTTTCATGCTAAATTCTCTTCTATATTTGAGTATGAAGTTTTAAAAATATACTATTTTGATAATCTACTTTGTCCTCTCATTGCTTATGAGGAAATTGTGAGCCAAAGACTTTTGGATGCAGGTGATAAGATAAAAGAGAAAAGTGTGACATTGGAAGCTAATGTCATGGATAGTGATAGCTTTGGAGCTAATGAAAAATTAATACAACTTTAATGACTCAATAGTTTAGGAGCATTCTAAGGAGAAAACAAAAGTACTTTCATGATGAAAGCAAAAGTGAAATAGGTGTAAACTTAAAAAAGTTTTTTATGATGTTCTGTGCTTTGAGTGCAGGAACCCCTGCATCTAAAATTTGACTTCACCAACCATAAGAACCACCCCACTAAAAAAATGGTGAAAAAAAATTCAACTCCAAAAAGGGCAACTAGAGGATGCAAAAATTATATTGGACAAACTTAACCCCAAACTCATCTGAACAATAACTTTAGGAGGAGGTAATAAGTTTATGATTGATGGAAAATGAATCAATTATTAACTTCCATAAAAAAGATGTATGTAAGTTGTCCTATGATGAGTTATTTTTAATTTTCAAATAAGTACATGATTCATATAGGATACTAAAAAAATTACATACATAGTTGAAAAAGGAATTTACTGATTTGAAAAGTAAGCATGATGTTTTGATAAATGAGATTTCTATTTTCAAAATTAAACATACGGGATGAATTTGATGCATCGAATAAGAGATATGTTGAATTATCGAAGTGTCAGAATTCCTTAAAAGATGAGCATATTGAGCTATAGATCATTCAAGGAGCAAGATACACTTGCATCAAAACTAAACAGTGAAGAGCATGTTTTATTAGTTGAATTAAGAGTTGAGAAAAGTGAAAATGAATAACTATTGAATAAAATAAGTGCACTTAAACAAAAAAAAAAACATGGGCCTATTAATATACAACCATATTCTACGACACCACATTCATATATATCCCTAGGAAGTGGCACAACCACCCATATAAGTTAGTGAACCCATTCCCACAAATTAGGAGATATTCTTATGTCATGATAGGACACATAGCCCAGACTTGCACTTTACACCTTAGATCACATCTAATTTAGTGGCCTAAAAGTTCATCACATTATAGCATACATAGCATGCATTGCATTCATGCATGGAAGCATAACGAGGGACCAAAACACACTTGGGTTTCCAAAACTAATGTTTGATTAAGTGTGTAAGTACGCTCTCATAAGAGTGAGAGCAGATAATACCTGGATAGTATATGTAATAACTAATTGGAAATATGAAACATTTATTACCATTTGATATCATTAATAAAGGTAAAGCTACATTAGGAGATTACACTACTAGAAAGGTAACACTTAAATGTTGCACTAGTATAAGTTGATTAAATATTTGTGTTAAAATATTCTAGGAAAGGATAAAAAAATCTATATAAGTATTATTCAATTGTGTTAAAATTTTAATATTAAACTTATTTTTGAAAAATATTCGCAAATGTTTGTAAATATTAAGTGAAAGAAATTATATAAAATAAGAATTACTAAACTAATTTGAATTGCAATGATAAATTGATTTATGTTGAATGATGGCCAGCATTTCAAAAATATTTTTTGGTTATACCTATTACTCTAAAAAATGATCTTTGACAAGTAATAATTGCTATGTTCAAAGTGATTTTTTAAAATGATATAATCATTATTTCAAAAATATTTTTTAAATGAACTATGATTACTAGTTTTGAAAAATGATTTTTGAGTTATGGGTATATCATATCAAGCAAACTTAAGAACACTTATGAAAATCACTTAGTTATATTTAGTTACAAGAATTACTAAGTTAGAATCCTTCAAAGACCTTTGTGAAGCATGATAAGTTGGAAAGAATACAAAGTAAACATCAAATTCAATTGAAAATTTAGCGATCATAAGTACACTTAGAGATACTTCATGTAGATGGATTTGAACCTATTAGAACATGACTCTAAAAGAAGGGATTTTTATTTATACTATTTTATAAAGTATGAGATGCACCAAGAGGGGGGGGGGTGAATTGCTATTTTTAAAATTAATCCTAAACAGGTGTACTAATATTTATAGATTTTTCAAAACACTTAGAAAAAATCAATTTTAATTTTTGACTATGGAAGCTAACAAATGAATTATGCCATGAATAATAGTGATGTTGAAATTCTAATTATCATAGCTGGATATAGATTTCAAATTTAATTAAGCAGTTATAATGAAGATGAAGTGAAAAAAGTAAAATGTAAAAAGTAAAATCAGAACGAACACACTAGATTTTATAGTGGTTCGATCAAATCTTAACCTACATCAACTCTTCAGAGTCCTCCACTCCGAGTATTGCATTAACACAAAGTCACTATCCTTTTGCTCCCTCAACAAGGCGGAGAAGCTCTCACAAAACTCTCTTTCACCAACCTGGTGTGGAAGAGGATCGAAACTCCTTTCACAGACAGAGAACCTTGACTCCTTTTTCACTCTCCTAGAGAAGGTAGAGAACCTCGAGGACCGACTAAGAAGTCTCTCTCTCTTGAGAGCTCCCACAAGACTCACCAAGGTCATAGCTAGCCCAGAGCAATCATGTGATTCCCCTCTTACTACTTCTCCTTCATGCTCAATCTCAACTTTTCCTTCCTCTCAGAAACCCTAATTTTTGTCAAAAGCTCCATCTCATAGTTCTTTCTTCAGCCACATTCCTCTCTTGAAATATCTTAAAAAAGGTTAAAGAATTGCTTTTATAATAGGCTTCAAGAAACCATAAAAATTGAAGTTATCAATCTTATGTTTGTACAGTACGATCAAAGAACATACAGTATAATAAATTCAAAACTAGTTCTGTCTAGTACGAAGAGAGCAAACAGTTCATATATTTTCAACACATTGTACAGTACGATATAAACATCATCCAGTATGATCTATTTTATATCCTTTGTTCATATGGGATGAATCTTGGGATGACCAAAAGTCATCTATGTTAATCGTCCTGTACTATATACTTTGTAAATTATAGTTAGTTAATTTCAAGTAGTTCGACCAGTATAATATTATATCATACTGTACTATTAGCACAAAAATCGTCATTACATTTGGTACGATCTATAGGATGACCAAATTTTATCCATATTCTTCGTATGGTATGATAATGATTGTATAGTATAAATAATAATCATTAATTCATAATGAATTAATTACTTAATTATAGGGATTAATTTTAGCAAGATTTCAAATGATCAAATAGTACGATTATAATCGTATAGTATGAATAATTCAAAAATTAAATTTTAAAATCATACTTAAATTAATTTGGTGGCTAGGGTTTTTAGATCAAAACAAATCATATATTACGATCAAGACCATATGGTATGATTAGTTCACAAAAAATTAATTTTCTAATTAGCTATAAAACTTATTTTTGGATAATAGATCGTATAACATGAATAAAAAATATACTGTATGATTTGTCTTTAAAAATTTTAATTTAAAAAAAATCTTCCACTATGTTTATGTGCATGGTCACCCTTTTTTTTTTTTTTTTTTTTAAAAATTTTAATTTAAAAAAAATCTTCCCCTATGTTTTTGTGCATGGTCCCCCTTTTTTTTTTTTTTTTTTTGAAAATGCTTAAGGCTAAAATATTATTAATCAAAGCATCCTAATTACAAACTACTAGCACCACTTGATTTCTCCTTTAACAATTTGTTGAACAAAGAAGGAATCTTATTAGAAGAGAAATATTCCCAACAAAAATCACTAAAAATGGCATAGCTAGCACAAAGGTTTGCTAGCTTATTACATCTCCTATTAACCTAATTAAAGAAGATGAACTTATGATCTTTCAACAGTAAAAATTCATTTTTCCATTTGCCTCCCAAGTCTTGCAAATACTTTATAACATTATAATTGTCTCCCTCTATAATTACACCTTAATAATCTTGCATCCAATCTCTCTTAATCTCCCTTAAAAACTGAACCGAGAATAGCTCAAGACTTGCAATGTCCCAATGAATACATGAGTGACCGTAAGCTGAAAGAAATATTCCTTTACTATCTCGAACAACGCCACCAATACTAGCTTTATACAATTTTAATAAGGATGCATCAATATTAATCTTTATCCAATTGGGAGGAGGAGGTTACCAACATTCTGACAGTCTAGAAGTCTGATTCGTACCCCAGTGTCCCATCTATCCTTCATCCATAAAGGATATGGAATCCAAACTTACTGCATATGAAGCTCAGAACATAGAACGATCCTCTTTGTCATCATGAATTAGTTTATTCTTGGATTTCCATGTGAGATATACAACATTACAATAAATGTTCACCATGAATCCTTGTGTATTATGACATTCTTTCATCCATTTCCAGCATAATTAAAATGAATCAAAAAATTAGAATTGAACCCCACATTTGTTCAAACAGCTAATGACTTCCTTCATCTTCTCACAATTCACTGTGATATGATCAAAGTTTTTTGGTTAGCCACAACCTCTTGGACAGCTATAATTCTCTTGGAGTCTTCTCTCGTAAAAAAATCATATGTAGGTATTGCATTGTTAAACAATCTCCACCAAAAGACTTCAACTCAGGATCTTAATTTAATCCTCTTCAAGCATCGCTAGAACAAGCATTCTTGCTCATGCATAATTGAATTTTTGTAGACCAGAGATTAGATAGTACATCCCAAATTTTGATGAAATTAGCTCCAAATAATTGGTGTCTTGATCCATATGAATTTCTATCAACATAATGATCTTTATAAGATCATCTCCAAATAGTTGTTTAAGTTACAACACATTACATTCACCATTTGAGATCAAATAGTCCACTATTACATCCCCTGCATCTTGAATTGATACAAATGTAGGTCATAAATTCAATTTTCTATCCAATATCCTAATGTCCTCAAGGATGCTGATAGAACAACCATTTACAGCTGCCCATCTTACTACTACTTTTAAAGCCTTCTTATCGCTTGATAAGATTTTACATGTTGTAGACAATCCACAACCATTCACTGAATCCTCCAGCCACTATCCATACTTTGGATTTAAAATTTGATACAACAAAGAGTCCTTCTCTTGGATTACTTTCCAAGCTAATTTTTCTCTTAAAGCATCCACAATATCCACACATGAATGAATTCCTCTACCACCTAGTTTCATCGGTTTGCACAGTTTATTCCAATTAACAAAATGCAAACCCAATCTCCCATTTTTTTTATTAAAAAATGAAATTAGGGCAATGCTTTTCTAACTCATTAAGAATGCTTTTTGGAACTAATTAATAAGTAAAATAGAAGTTTATAATAGAGAGCATAATTGTTTTGATCAGCAAAAGTTTCCTTGCCAAAGAAAGTTGTTTGCTACCCCATACTGTCGTGAGCTTCATTACTTTCTCTATAATGAAGTGAAAGTCTACAACTCTTAACCTCCTCAAAGCCATTCTAATTCCAAGGTACATAAACTCTTTTACCACTTTAAAGCCCATGATTCTTGCAACAGATTTTCTCTTCCTTCTCCTTACATGCCTACCGAACAACATCACTGATTTTTCTAAATTGATTTTTTGACCTGTCCAGCTGCAGAAATCCGTTATTGCTCCTTTGACTTCTCTTACTTCTTTATCGTTAGCATGAGAGAAGATGATGATGTCGTCTGCATATAAAAGATGGGAAACCATTGAAAAATTCCTACCAACTTTGATGCCCATTGCTACATCATTTTGCTTAAACCGATTGGTAAGCAACTGAGAACATAAAATGAACAAATAGGGTTAAAGAGGACACTCTTGTCAAAAACCACTCCCTACATAAATCTAGCTATAAATCTTACCAGTAATGAATAAGGAAAATTTTGGGAATTCTACACATTTCATGATTCACATAGAGAATTTCTCATGAAACACAAAGTATTCTAAAACATTTTTTAGAGTATTCCAACTCATGTTGTCATAGGCTTGTTCCAAGTCCACTTTAAATAAAACCAAACCTTTTGATGATCTATAACTCCTGAACTTCTAAAAAGCCTCCCGAGCCACTAGAATATGGTCACCCAAAGATCTCCCATTAATAAATGCAGCTTGCTCCACAGAAAAAAATTTATGAATCACCAATTTCATTCTGTTCAATATAATTCTTGCCACCACCTTGTAAATAGACTTGCACAAGCTAAAAGGTTTATAACGGCTTAGTATTGCAGGCTCCAAGACCTTTGGAATGAGAACCAGAAGAGTCTCTTTCCATTCAATTTTCATCCTTCCCGAACTAAAGAATTGGTTTACAACATACCAACAATCTTTCTTAATTATGTTCAAATATGATTTCATAAAAGAGTATGAAACCCCATCATTTCCAGGAGCTATGCTATCAGTTGTTTGCAAAGCTACCATCTCCAATTGTTCCAAAGACAGCTCTTTGGTTAACCATTCCCTATCCTTCTCATCAATCAAATTGTTAAGAATATGTTAAGATAGTTGCTATTTGCATGCTTTACATTTTGGCAACTTGTATAGTTTTGATGATTCCAAACATTATTGTTTAAATGTGTAGTTATCTCCTAACAATTTTAGAAGAATTGTATTTGCTCTTGTGTGTACTAACATTTCAGGAAAATTAAACTCCAGACTACGAAGACTTCAAATCAAATTCAGCATGAGATACTTTGTAAAATTTGAAGCTTGCACTTTTCTTTGAAATTAAATTGAAAGGGAGTGATTGTAATTTGAGTGAATAAAAACATACACACACATAAGGAGATCATATAAAATTTATACTAATCGTACGGGACGATATAAGTTCGTATTGGACGATCAGACATTTATCTCCTATTGAGCACATGGAACGAATAGGAACTTGCTTGAAAAATTTTTCTAAGTCCTATTCATCCAGGACGAAATTAATTATCGTCCAGGACGATTGGTTCTCTTTAAAATTTTCGTCCAGATGAAATTAATTATCGTTCATGGCGATTGGTCCTCTGAAATATTTTCGTCCAGACGAAATTAAAT